>NC_045737.1:34948996-34961857 GCF_008692095.1 Etheostoma spectabile | reverse complement strand
GGAAGAAGTGGCACTCTGCTTCCACAAAATCCTTAAGGCCTCTGTAAGAAAGCAATGATACTCACTTTGAGTTCAGCGGTCCACATCCAGTCCCCATCATTTGCTCACCACACTCTCAACTGCTGTCATCATCATCCATCTCCCACTTCCAGTATGGTGCATGGAAATGACCACAACATGTGTTATAGAGTAAGCGTTGGGTGGATATTTCAGTTATTTCTGTGTCTGTAGATCTACCATTTATTTCTGTTCTTATACAGGCAGCTCTACACCCCCTCCAACTCCCCTCCTCTTCCTGGCTGTTCAGAGTTCTTGTGGGCCTCTCACGTTCATCACTACTGCTCGTAGACGGATGCGGTTTCCCGGTGACCTCATGTGTACTCTGTATATATCTTTGGACTATACCTAACCTTCGGTATCACTAGGAAACATGGCCATATCTATTGATCGCTATGTGGCTATTGTGATCCTATGCATACGCCACTAAAGGTCACAGCAAAAAGAGGTCAAGGTCTGTGTTTGCTGTGTTGGATATGTTCGTAATTTTGCAAACTCGATTTTGAGGGATAACTACACGAACCGAGGTATAACTGCGGGTATGGGGAGGTGTGTGGTTGTCAGTGATTACATTATAAAGGATTGGTTGATTTGGTTGGTCCTTTATTATACCTGTCCAGTAATCATATTCTTATTGGAGTCGTTTGTGGTGGCGGTGTTCGGGCGTTGCATCGGTCTCATATTGCAGCTGTCACCACTTTCAGGGTTCAGTGAAAGTAACTGACTAAGAAATCTGAACTGAAAGAGACAGGACTCTCGTGGTGTAGAGTTGTGTCTAATATGTCTCTGTCATATTTCTGTGTGGAGTACACAGCGATAACTTGCTCAAGCTTCCAACGATGCCTTTGTTAATGTGTCTGTTCTATTTAAACTCATGTAGAAATCCTGATTTATGCCGGTTTACCCCGGGCTCAGAAGATGTCTTCAATCATTGTAACGATTCAGATAAGGCAGGCATGGTCCAGTGAGGACCAACATACTATAGAGGAGAGAGAGAGGTGGCGAGAGTAAAGCTTCTTTTGCTATGAAAACAAAACATACCACGTCCATATTGCAATGCCTTAATATGAATGGTCTGCATAAAAGTGAAATCATGTTAGTTCTCGCATATTGAAGGAACCTTTATCAGTATTTAGAAAAGGAGAAAGGACCAGGCATGGTGGGTGCTTCTAGGGGACTCTCACTCAAATGCACAGAATGTAATAAGTTATAGGCAGGTGGGGAGTTAGGGAATAGTCGATCTTTGATTAAGGTATATAGTAGGGTATGTACCTTTTGCGCAGATGACTGGTACTAATCACATACACACTTGCAAGTGATCAGGCCACACAACGTAAATTACTTTTGTGGGGGAATTAAGAAAAGGCCTGATTTTTAGTCCTCATTTGTTTAGCACGTGATTTAATCCCTCTTGTCATGCCAGGCCAATACATCAGCAGGCAGGCGCTTTTGTTTAGGAAGGATTTAGATCTACATATGTTGTCACTCTTGAAAAGTCCTCGGAAGAAAGGCATTATTGTCACTGAAAGCAGCCGCACATCGGCTGGGGGCTAACTCTTCAGTTCTTCCCGTTGCATTTCAACCGGCTGTTCAATCGGTCAGTCCATGGTCGTAATAAGGTCCAAAAAACATATCGAAGCTAACTGAATGTCAACATGTTGGACACATCTGTTTTGTATAATGTATTTTGAGATGACAAAATCTCTTGAAGTTAATTAAATAGCCCACATTATCATAGCAGTATATTTTATTTTTTTTTCTATTGCTGCGAGTTTGTAACTTTAATAACATAGCTGTAAAAACATTTATATCACATTATAACGTATATATAATATATTAGGGCCAAAAGGTATCTATCTAAAACTCTCTGTGCGCACACATTCGGTTAATGCCTCTATAAGGGAACTCACTCACCGCCTTTATGTAGGTGTACACTGTCCAACGTGCTCGTTAAACTAAGTTTCTAAAAAGCCATCCATCACATGGGCACTCAGGCATTAGGCAGTAGACATGGGTTTCCAAGAGAATCGCTAGTTCCAAACCGAGCATCATATGGGAATAAGGTGATTTGAGTGACTCTTTGAATGGCATGATTGTTGGTGCCAGAAGGGTGGTCTGAGTAATTCAAAACTGCTAATCTATGGGATTTTTCAACGCACAACCATCTCTATGGTTTACGAGAATGTCCAAAAAGAAAAAAAACATCCGGTGAGCGCGTTCTGTGGCGGAAATGCCTTGTTGATGCCCGAGGTCAGAGGAGAATGGCCAGACTGGTCAGCTGATAGAAGGGCAACAGTGATCAAATAACCACCCGTTACAACCAAGGTGGGCCGAAGAGCAGTCTGAACGCCCAGTACGTCCAACTTGAGGCAGATGGGCTACAGCGCAGAAGCCCAAATCGGGTGCCACTCCTTCAGCTAAGCAGGAAATGAGACTACAATTTGCACAAGCTATCGAAATGGGACAATAGAAAGATGGAGGAAAACGTTGCGGTCTGATGGTCCGATTTCGCTGCGACAGTCGGATGGTAGGGTCAGAATTTGAGTGTACAACATGAAAGCATGGATCACTGCCTTGTATCAACGGTTCAGGCTGGTGGTGGTGGTGTCATGGTGTGGGGAAATTTTCTGCACACTCTTTGGGCCCCTTGGTACCAATTGGGCATCGTGCCACGCCACAGCTACCTGAGATGTTGCTGACCATGTCATCACCTTATGACCATAATGTAACCATGTCTGATGGGTACTTTCAGCAGGATAATGCGCCATGTCATAAGCTGGAATCATCACAGATGGTTTCTTGAACATGACAATGGTTGGCTGTACTCAATGGCCCTCACAGTCACAGATCAATCCAATACGAGCATCTTTGGGATGTGGTGGAACGGGAGATTCGCATCATGGATGTGCAGCCGACAAATCGCGCAAACTGGTCGATGCCATCAGTCAATAGTGACCAAACTCCCTGGGAATGCTCTCAGCACCTTGTTGAATCTATGCCACCAGAACTGAGGCAGTTCTGCAGGCAAAAGGGGGTCCAACCGCTACTAGCATGGGTACCTAATAAAGTGGCCGGTTGTCAAATTGCATCACCCATGATTAAATATAATTGAATGAGATGAGTAATGAGTACAATCACTTTTTACCTTACCTAAGTAATCCCCCGCTCTGGAACTCACTCCCCACCGACCTCGCAACATCACTCTCTCCGCTGTCAAAACTGACTAAAACCCATCTGTTCCAGCTCGATTATCTGTTAAAACACTGGCTGTTCCTGTTTTTTTTTTTTTTTTTAAATTGTTTTGTGTTATTACTAATACAATTTTTTGTTCCTGTATCAGTCTTTTTTGTCGTAAGCGTCCTTGAGTGTTAGAAAGGCGCTGTTAAATAAAAGTATTATATTATATTATCTGCTTTGTGCAGCACCCCCACATGGACTTATTTTCTGACAGTGGAACAAACCAAAAAAAGCCTGACATTACCCACTTGCCCAATAATAGTGGCTTACTATTTTTTGGTTTAAGTCGACCTGTGAACAAGTGGGCACCTTTTGCAATAAACGTATATGAGGGGCAATTTTTTGCTAGTAGGTGTGCTTTTTTTACATTGTGTGTTGTTTGTTGCTGTTTTTTTTTTTTTTTTTTTAGTTAGTTAAAATTAAAACTTTATTACATTGACATTTGCTTTCTCTGATGCATTACAAATGTACTATCAAACAAAGTTGTGATCAGTTATGATTTCAATCGTGTCTTAATGTCACAGTTATTTGTTTTTCTCATATTGATAAAAACAACAAAATAAACAACAAAAGTTAATAAATAAAATTCATCGTGAAATTTGTGTTGCTTTGAGAAAATGTAAATATATTTTGTTAAATAATAGGATGAAAAATAAATGTGGTTTAACCATAAGTACAGCATTGTGTGGATGCCTTATCAGATATTGTTTTAAATTCTTCCCCCATCTTTTAAAACCAAGTTCCGATTATGGTTTATGTGAAACTTTATGAGAAGTGTAGTTATTATATATTCTCATAACACGTCACTCCAAGTCAAACCATTGATGATTGTATTAATTATATCAGGTATTTATTGAGAAAGTTTTTGGTAGTCCTTGTCATAAAGTCCTAGTTTAATAACAAAACATCATGTCTCTGGGGGAAACCATCATGGTGTCATTGTGGAGTGGGTTGTGTCCACTGTACCTGATGCTGTGTGGTCTGGAGCCTGGTGCTCCTGGTACGGTCTCCAATGGAAAGGGGTCTCAGGCAAGGGGCCAGACTAAGAAGTGTTCAGAGAGGGGTGGCCTCTAGCCTCCCCCATAAGAGCGTTTGCCCATGTTGGCTCGTGAGTCCTGCGGCCAAGTTGTTGCGTGTCACCCCCCATCCTCACTCCCCCTTTTATGTCTATCCAGTTTCAGTCTAAAAAGGGAAAATACCCAAAAAAAATCTTTAAAAAAAGACGTTTGAAAAAGACCATAGGAATAAACACAGGAGAGGGTAATGCCCTGCTCGAGGAAACCTGGGGCCCGTTTGGAGCCCGGCCCAGATGGTACATGTGGGCTCGAAGTTTGGGCACCCCAGGTAAAAATGTATTCATGTGCATAAAGAAGCCAAGAAAGATGGAAAAATGTCCGATAGGTATCAAATGACAGATTGATTAGTATTATAAGTCACAAAAAGTCAGATTTAGTTTCCATCATTACACCTTTCATAATGACTGACACAAAAAATGTTGTTAGTTTGGAACCCTGCCGGGGTATACCTTGAACCCCCTTCCCTTGCAAGTACACAGCTTGGTAACGCTTCTTGTAGCAGCCAGAGTCTTTCAATTCTTGTTTGAGGTATCTTCGCCCATTCTTCCTTCCAAAGTCTTCCAGTTCTTTGAGATTTGTGGCTGTCGTCACACACTGCTCTTTGAGGTCTATCCATAGATTTTCATTATGTTTGAGGTAGGAGATTGTGAAGGCATAGCAAAACCTTCAGTTTCGACCTCTTGATGTCATCCACCGTGGATTTTATGGTGTGTTAGGATCATATCCATTTGTAGAAGCCATCCTCTCTTTGAGTTCAGCCTTTTTTCACAGATGCATCAAGGTTAGCGTTCAATTTGCTAAATTTTATTGAGATCCATTTTGTCTTCTACATCGTGAAATGTTCTCTGCGGTCACTGGCTGCAATACAACCCCAAAGCATGATTGATCCACCCCCATGCTAAACAGTTGAACAGAGGTTCTTTCATTAAATTCTGTGCCTTTCTTTCCAAACGTACCTTGCTCATTGCGGCCAAAAAATTACTTTAACTCAGAACTTGTTCCCACAATGCATCAGGCTTGTCTATATGTTCTTTGCAACTCAAACACCTGATTTTTTTGTGGTGTGAGGACTTAGAAGAGGTTTTCTTCTGACAACTCTCCCTGAAGACCATATTAGTACAAGTATCTCTTTATAGTGGATGGGTGTAGCACAACTCCAGGGTCTCCAGGTCTTTCTGATGGATCGTGCAGTCTAACGTGGGTTTGGGACTTGCTTTTCACAATCCTGCGAACTGTTCTGTTGATATTGTTCTTGGTCTTCCAGATCTTGCTTTAGCTTCCACTTTTCCATTTCTTAAATACATTCCAAACAGAGGATATTGCATCTTAAAACCCTTTGCGATTTTCAGCCTTCTCCTGCTTTGTGAGCTCAACTATTTTCAGTTTCTTTTCTGAACTGCTTAGAAGAACCCATGGAGTGTGTTGGGGTATGGTCAGATGAGTCTGGTCATTTAAACCTTTAGATGAGTCACCTGGTCTTTCCAGATGATGATTGAGAACAATCCATGACGCTGTCAGGTCTCAGCTTTCCAAAGGGGGCGGTTGCATGCTAGAAACCTCTGCCGGGTGCCCAACTACTTTATAGAAGCCTTTTTTTTTATTTCTGGTTATTATGAAGTTAATGATGGAAATAAAATCTAATTTTTGTGACAAATTTCTAATGTCATTGATGCTTTTGGAGATTTTTCCATCTTTTCTGGCTTCTTTATGAACCTTATACACATTTTGTAACGGGGGCTCAAACTTTTGAGCCCACTGTAGATGTTATGTCATTGCATATCTCTACACATTCTCAGTCAGCTAAGATTTTCGTAGCCTCCCGGTCCCCAGATCGCGAGCAGCAGCATCCCTGGCTTTCAGAAGAGTAATCATTTCTGTTGAAACGTGCTTCTGGTTAGAGATCAGTTTGATTTAGTTCGGGTAGTGTTTATCATACAGCCCTAATGTAGACAGTACTGTGGTGGTATGCTCAATGTCTGCATGGTCAAAGAACTCCCACACCGTATCCTCAAAGCAGTCCTTTAGCTACGATTGTGTTTCCTCAGTCCGTCATGTGCCCAAAGATGATGAACGGGGTGGTGGTTTTCATAATTACCACCCCAATCTGCTCCCTTATGAAATTGTTGCCACACCTTTTCAATAAACACAAATATGTGTCTTTTTTGTCTTTTGACACCTGTGAACTGTTTTACTCTTCTGTTTACCATGCTGTGGGTGTGACTAGACAGCAGTCCAAGATCCCCCCCACACCTCTAATCTAGGGTTCCCCCATTTGCCAAATTTCACTTATATTCCTAGTATATGAATGCAGTTGGAGAAGATAATTTCGTCCCACAAGAATACTGGGTTCAGCAAAGGTTGAAGATTAAAATGGAGAGCATGACTTCAAGGTGAGGGTGGATGAATGATGTATTCTCAGCTGCAAATGAATCCATGACAGCCGAAGACAGGGGGAGGGCAGCTATAATTGGCTGTATCAAAGAGTAGCTGTGCTCAGAGAGTAGACAGAGTATATTCCGCAATCTCTCTTTCTGTTACTATGGAGATCGTGGAAGAGTTGAACTTTGCTCCCACACCTCCTCAATGCCTCCTGCAAGAAGCAAATGCATACTCACTTTGAGTTCATAAGTCTTACGTACGCTTTATCCATCACTCGCTCCCACCACTCTCAACCTGCTGGGTCATCATCTCGTCTCCCCTTCAATATGGGGGACTTAGTGCAAGATTGAAATCAAATGTTATAGATGTTAGAATTTGGTGGTTCATGTCATGTTAATAATTGTGTCCTAGAGATATAACAAATCACAGTGTGTGATTTGCTTACGGGCAGCTCTACACCCCCCAACACCTCTCCTCTCTCTCTGCTATTCAGATTTCTTCGTGGGCCTCTCATGTTCTTTCAAATTATCATAGATGGCTGCTGGTTCCTCGTGACTCATGTGTATTATGTTACTTGGACTTACCATTACTTCTGCATCAGTGGGAGCATGGTGCTCATATCTATTGCGCTATGTGGCTATTGTGATCCTATGCATTACTCTACTAAAGTCACAGAAAAGAGTTCAAGTTAGTATTTGTGTGTGTTGGATATGTTCTGTAGTTTTTCAAACTCTGATTCTGAGTGATAACTTCCACACCTGGCAGGTAAATCCTGCTCTGGGGAGGGTGTGTGGTTGTCACAAATTATTTAGCAGGACTTGTTGATCTGGTTGTATCCTTTATCGGTCCTGTTACGGTCATCATAGTTCTGTTATGAGAGTGTTTGTGGTGGCTGTGTCTCAGGCTCGTGCCATGCGGTTCTATTGCAGCTGTCCACTTCAGGTTCGTGAAAGTAACTGCTACGAAATCTGAAATGAAAGCAGCCAGGACTCTCGGTGTGGTTATTAGTTGGTGTTTATCTGATTCTCCCCATATTACTGTGTTGCTCTTCCAGGCGAGAACTTGCTTCAATGCTTCACCGATGCATTTGTGTTGTGTCGTTCTATTTTCACTCTGTTTAAAACCCTCTGATCTATGCCCTTTTTACCCTGGTTCAGAAAGTATTAAACTCATTGGAACACTTCAGATACGCAGCCTGGCTCGTGATGAGACCAACATACTATAGAGAGACAAAATGTGCAATGAATTGTCCAATTGCAAAAAATTCAAGTCTGCGTAAGCAAAAAAACATTCTAATCTTTACATTAATTGCCCAAACTGGGTGTCACAAAAAACCTGGGAACGTATGAGCATTAAAGATATTATTGCTGCCGAATCTATCATGCTGAATATTGTTAGTTTAACATCTAGCATTATACTATATACATATATTTGGCTTCAAGCCAGAAATAATCATAACCATGCAACACTGTCTGTATGCCATGTCATCTTATAATTATCAACGAAGGAGAAAATGACACGTGGTACTTCTCAGGGGCTTCTTCAGTCAAATGCACAGTAATATAAGTTACCGTAATGTATATCATTTAATGTAATAAGTTATATGCAGTGATGGGGAGTAGAGAAATGCCTATAGAGAATTACTGTTACTAAATTATAGTTTACTATACTATTTGAAGTAGCTTTCTGTACTTCGCAGTTCATATTTGCATAGTGGCAAATTCTATTTTACATTATTGTGCAGGAAACTACTAAAAAAAATAATACCATTTTGGGCCATAAAGGAAATAAACAATTTTTTTTAAATTGTTTGTGTTTCTTCGGCTCTCTGCTGGAATTTAACCCCATTCGAGGCCGTGGGAATGATAATCGACAGCCCCCTTTTTTAAGGCGTTTAGGTCTGCCAGATGGGCAGTATTTTGATAAATGCATTTTAAATACACATTGTTGTAAAAAGTTTGGCTTGAAAAAAAAAAACTTCAAGATTGTAGATTAGTTTTGAAAAACATTATTAATGTAATTTCATTTTTTTAAGCAATTTCTATCCCCAGATTATCTCCACAATCTTTACAACTATCTCTAATCACAGTCTTGATTTAAAAGAATTCTGATCAATTTCAACACATAGCTCGGTTGTTTTAGCATTTGGGCGCTGTCGTTAGAGAGAACAATGAAACAATCGGTGTACCTACACTAAGTATCTCCTGCTAAGGTAGCACCACACAGGCTTAAACAGGCAGTTTTAAACTTGTTTTTTAGATCCTAAACATGTTTGAAATGTCATTAAAAGTGCCTACCCATGGTAAGTGATTCTCTGAGGGTTTTACAGTGAATCGACTGCGTAGATGTGAAGAAATGAATAAAAGTTGTTGTTAAGTTCAGCTGTGTTTAGTTTGGGTGTTGGGATGGCAGTTAGGATCTTAGGGGACCGTCTAACTACAACAAAAAAAGAGATAAAACAAAACTTTGTAGGCTATCAATTTAATAATTAAATATGGTAGTGTCTCCAAACTTACCTAATATAAGTTGCTCCTGCTGGTTGTACTACAGCCACTTACTTTAAAAAAAAGCTATCTGTATATTTGAAAATCTCTTTTCTGTGTAGTTTGTAGACGTTCCGAAGCTCTCCTTGCAGTGTCAACAGGAACTAAACACAGCTTAATTAGCACCACTTTCATGCATTTGTTTCCTCCTATGCAGTCGATTCACTGTGTTCACTCTGAAGGGAATCACGTGACATGAGGAGGCATTTTTAATGACATTTGAACATGTTAAGGGCTAAAAAATGTTTAAAACCTGCCCTATTTAAGCCTGCTGGATCCTAACCCTAGGAGTATAACATGGTGTTGGCAGCACCATTGGTTTCGTTTTTTCCCGCTACTGACAGCGATCCAAAATTCCAAACCAACAGAGCTCCATGTTGAAAATGACGTAATTCTCCTTTAAAGCGTAACTCTTTGCCAAATTGCCACCTAAGTCTATTTGTGAATGTATCCAAGTCACTTTTGTTTAAAAGCATAATTAGGACAGAAGAGCCACTTTAAGATTTACGTATTATTGTTTTTGGTCAATGGCCTTTTGAATGGGGAGGCTAGGGGCACTCTATGATAGCATCAACAGAGCTATTTTAAACACTAGAAAGGCGCGACAGACACATGAAAACTTTGCTCACATATACACCAGGGGCTCTACACATGAATGCAAGCATTGGGACATTGATTGTGTACACAATGAACATGAACCATCCAAGATGTGTTAAGTAATGATGGAATGCTGTTTAACTCAACTGAGAACTAATAGGTGCGAGACTTAGAAGATCTTCTGAATCCAACATGCCTCTGCCTACCTCTGTGGTAAGTCAGTAGAGTAGAGCAGAGCTAGGCTCATGGGGGATGTCGTCAATTCCCTAGTGGAAGCACTGAGGTGGTCAAACACTCTACATGGCAAGCCCCAGGGATTGATAAGTCCATCCAGAAATGCTTTGGGGCTGTCATTGGATGACGGCTCTTCAACATTGCATGGAAGTCTGGGACAGGCGGTGGTTGGTGGTCCCCTAGTGTGGTGGTGGTTCCCCTGTTCAAAAGAGGGGCCAGAGAGTGGTGCCAGTTAGATGGGTCTCACACTTCTCAACCTCCTCATAAAGTCTACCCAAGTGGTGGGTGTATTTTGGGCCTCAGTGGTCCTTTCAGTTTAACTCAATGTGCACACCCGTCCGGAGAGACGAAGACAATGGTTCAGGACACTGTTTGGAATGGAGGAGTTGCGCCTTTCGACTCAGGACCTGCACTCAGTAGACAAGTTCAGTGAAAATCAGGGTTTTGATCTTTTAAAATAGACAAGACTTTATTAGATGTAAGTACTGCATGTTGCACAGACAGGCAGTTCTCGATGCTGGCTAGTTACAGCCGTGGATCTTAAAAACAGAGCTCGATCATGCTTAGAAAATGTTTTACTCCATTCGCACCAAGGTCAAAAAGGGGTTGGCAGCGTCCAACTCTAAGACCTTGTTTTAGGGTAGTTTTAAATAGACAAACACTTGAGTAGAACCACTACCCATTGATTCATGCTAAATGGATAAATAAGGAAAGCAAAACCGTGGACATTGCAGGTTTTTAAAGGGTTGTTGCTTCTTTACAATGCCATCCCCCAACTGGGAATACCCGGGGGGTTGGGAACGATATGTGGAAGCCCCCCTATTGAGTGTTCCTTTCAGGTAATCCATGTGCCCGAGAAAACCAGCTACAATTGTGGAGGGTTGTGTGTCACCTGATTCAGGACAGAGCTCCCCCATTATTATGAAAATTAAAGTCATAAAATTGTTGGTTTGTTGGTAGTCTAGAATGCTTTTATGCCACACAATGCAAAAGACCACACAATTTTACATATTGTCAAAACACCTGTATAAAGTTCATAACTCTGGGACTTAATTGTTTTTTCTTTGTCATCTTATTTTGGCCATTGTGACGAAAGATATTTTGACTTTGTCACAGTGGAAAAGCACAGCCATAAACGATCAAATAAGTGGAAATTTGGTTTTTAGTTTCAAAAGCTCCACATGCTCATATTCTTGATTAGAAGCACTGCATGCAACGGGCCTTAGAGGAATGCCATGCAGAGGGGCAGGGGGAGAGAGGACAGCTATAAATTGCTGTATTACGAGGCTTGCTCAAGAGTCGGCGAGCCACTCTTTCTCTCCTGACGATGGAGGTCGTGGAAGAAGTTGAACTCTGCTTCCCACAACTCCTTAAGCCTCCTGTAAGAAGCAAGCGTACTCATTGCAGTTCTACTGTCTTACATATTACTGTCCTCATCACTTGCTCACCACAACTCTCACTGCTGTCATCATCTCCATCTCCCACTTCAAGTATGGGAGACTTGTGCATGGATTGAAATCAAAATGTTAGATTATTTGGGTGTAGTAGCTCAGTTATTTTCTGTGTCCTATAAAATATTGAATTTGGTCTTCTTCTCCAGCAATTCCCTTAACCCCACAAACGCTCTCCTCTCTCTGGCTGTTCAGATTTCTTCGTGGGCCTCCTTGTGTTCTTCCAAATTATGCTCATAGAGGGCTGGTACCTCGGTGACCTCATGTGTAATCTGTATTATCTTTTGGCTATACCATTACTTCTGCAGCAGTAGGAAGCATGGTGCTCATATCTATTGACCGCTATATGGCGGTATGTGTGATCCCTATGCATTACCCACTAAAGTCACCGAAAAAAGAGTTCCAAGTTTAGTTTTGTGTGTGTGTTGGATTGTTCCGTAGTTTTCAAACTCTGATTGGGGATACTTACAACCGGCAGGTAACTCCTGCTCTGGGGGTTGTGGTTGTCCTGACTACATGACCGATTGTGGATTTGGTTGTTGTCTTTATTATACCTGTCACTGTCATCAAGTTCTGTATATGAGGAGTGTTTGTGGTGGCTGTGTCTCAGGCTCGTGCCATGCGGTCTCATATTGCAGCAGTCACACTTCAGGGTTAGTGAAGAAAGTGCAATGTAGAAATCTGAAATGAAAGCAGCCAGGACTCTTGGTGTTGTTAAGTTGTGTTTCTCAATGTCTCTGTCCATATTACTTTGTTGTCTTATGATAACTTGGCTCAATCCTGTATCAGCTGCATTTGTATATGTCTGTATTATTTTAACTCAACCTGTTAACTCCTCTGATCTATGCCCTTTTTTACCCCTGTTCAGAAAAGTCTTAAACTTGTTGTAACCCTTCAGATCCGCAGCCTGCTCCAGTGACCAACATATTAGAGCATTAAAATTAATTTGCTATGAGAAGGACATATACATGTCCCATATAAGGACTATGCTACTCTTTGCATGTATTGCATGGACTGTATGTCCCCGAAATCTGGGGAAATGAGCATGTAAAAGGCAATCTACCCTGTGCGTATTTTGTTTAGTTTTACATCTAGAAATATACCTGCATATGTTACAGAATGAAAGTTTATGTCAATCTTCTAGGATATAGCAAGCAAGCATTCGTTAACGTAACCATGCAGCATTGTTATTCATGCACATTTATCATGTTATTAGAGAAGGAGAAAAGGACACAGCATGCTGGTGCATCCCACGGGCCTCTTCAGGCAAATGCACTGTTTGTAAAA
>NC_045737.1:34935849-34948971 GCF_008692095.1 Etheostoma spectabile | reverse complement strand
TTATATCAACTACTTAGGGTACGGTCACCACAGTGCTATTTCTCTACTCCCCGGCACTGATTCCCTTTTACAAACAGTGCATTTGCCTTGACAGAGCCGTGGATGCACCAGCATGCTGTGTCCTTTCTCCTTCTCTAATGAACTGATAATTCAATGAGATAAACAATGCTGCATGTTAACGAACTGCTTGCTTGCTATATCCTAGAAGAATTGACAAAACTTTCATTCTGTAACATATCAGGTATATTTCTAATGTAAAACTAACAAAATACGCACAGGGTAGATTGCCTTTTATTGCTCATTTCCCCAGATTTCGGTGACATACAGTCCATGCAATAATCAAAGGTAGCATAGTCCTTATATGGACAATGTATATTGTCCTTCTCAAGCAAAATTAATTTTAATGCTCTATAGATTGGTCACTGGAGCAGGCTGCAGGATCTGAAGGTTACCACAGTTTTAAGACTTTTCTGACAGGTAAAAAGGGCGATCAAGGAGTTACACGGTCGAGTTAAATAATACAGACATATACAATGCACTGTAACAGGATTGCAACCAAAGGTTACAATAGGAAACAAAGTAATATGGACAGAGACATTGGAAACACAACTTAACAACACCAAGAGTCCTGGCTGCTTTCATGTCAGATTTCTATCATTGCACTTTCATTCACTAACCCTGAAGTGTGACTGCTGCAATATGAGACCGCATGGCACGAGCCTGAGACACAGCCACCACAAACACCTCATATACAGAACTATGATGACAGTGACAGTATAATAAAGACCAACCAATCCACAAATCGGTCATGTAGTCATTGACAACCACAACCCCCAGAGCAGGTAGTTACCTGCCTGGTTGTGAGGTTATCCCTCAATCAGAGTTTGAAAAACTACGGAACAATCCAACACACACACACAAATCTAAACTTGGAACTCTTTTTTCGGTGACTTTAGTGAGTAATGCATAGGATCACACATACGCCATATAGCGGTCAATAGATATGAGCACCATGCTTCCTACTGCTGCAGAAGTAATGGTATATCCAAAAGATAATACAGATTACACATGAGGTCACCGAGGTACCAGCCTCTAGAGCCATATTTGGAAGAACACAAGGAGGCCCACGAAGAAATCTGAGACAGCCAGAGAGAGGAGAGCGTTTTGTGGGGTTAGGGAGATGTGGCCTGGAGAAGAAGACCAAATTTCAATATTTTATAGGACACAGAAAATAACTGAGACTATCTACACCCAAATAATCTAACATTTTGATTTCAATCCAGGCACTAAGTCTCCCATACTTGAAGTGGGAGATGGAGATGATGACCAGCAGTGAGAGTTGTGGTGAGCAAGTGATGAGGACAGTAATTATGTAAGACAGTATGAACCAATGAGTACGCTTGCTTCTTACAGGAGGCTAAGGAGTTGTGGGAAGCAGAGTTCAACTTCTTCCACGACCTCCATCGTCAGAGAGAAAAGAGTGGCTCTGCCGACTCTTTGAGCAAAGCCTCGTAATACAGCCAATTTATAGCTGTCCCTCTCCCCCTCCCCTCTGCATGGATTCCTCTAAGGCCCGTTGCATGCAGTGCTTCCAATCAAGAATATGAGCATGTGGAGCTTTTGAAACTAAAAACCAAATTTCCACTTATTTGATCGTTTATGGCTGTGCTTTTTCCACTGTGACAAAGTCAAAATATCTTTCGTCACAATGGCCAAAATAAGATGACAAAGAAAAAACAATTAAGTCCCAGAGTTATGACACTTTATACAGGTGTTTTTGACAATATGTAAAAATTGTGTGGTCTTTTGCATTGTGTGGCATAAAACATTCTAGACTACCAACAACCAACAAATTTTAATGACTTTAAATTTTCATAATAATGGGGGAGCTCTGTCCTGAATCAGGTGACACACAACCCTCCACAATTGTAGCTGGTTTTCTCGGGGCACATGGATTACCCTGAAGGAACACTCAGTATAGGGGGGCTTCCACATATACGTTCCCAACACCCCCGGTATTCCCAGTTGGGGATGGCATTGTAAAGAAGCAACAACCCTTTAAAAACCTGCAATGTCCGGTTTTGCTTTCCTTATTTATCCATTTAATATGAATCAATGGTGTGGTTCTACTCAAGTGTTTGTCTATTTAAAACTACCCTTAAACAAGGTCTTAGAGTTGACGCTGCCAACCCCTTTTTGACCTTGGTGCGAATGGAGTAAAAACATTTTCAAGCATGATCGAGCTCTGTTTTTAAGTTCACGGCTGTAACAAGCCAGCATCGAGAACTGCCTGTCTGTGCAACATGCAGTACTTACATCTAATTAAAGTCTTGTCTATTTTAAAAGATCAAAACCTGATTTTCACTGAACTTGTCTACTGAGTGCAGGGTCCTGAGTCGAAAGGCGAACTCCTCCATCCAAACAGTGTCCTGAACCAGTGTCCGTCTCTCCAGGACGGGTGTGCACATTGAGTTAACTGAAAGGAGCCACTGAGGCCCAAACATACATCCCACCACTTGGAGTAGACTTTATGAGGGAGTTGTTAGAAGTGTGAGACCCATCTAACTGGCACACACTCTCTGGCCCCTCTTTTGAACACGGGGAACACCACCACACTAGGGGACCACCACACCACCTCCTGTCCCAGACTTCCATGCAATGTTGAGAGCCGTCATCCAATACAGCCCCAAAGCATTTCTGGATGGACCTTATCAATCCCTGGGGCTTGCCATGTAAGAGTTGTTTGACCACCTCAGTGGCTTCCACTAGGGAAATTGACGACATCTCCCATGAGCCTAGCTCTGCTCTACTCTACTGACTCTACCACAGAGGTATGGCAGAGGCATTGTTGGATTCAGAAGATCTTCTAAGTCGCACCTATTAGTTCTCAGTTGAGTTAAACAGCATTCCATCATTACTTAACACATCTTGGATGGTTCATGTTCATTGTGTACACAATCATGTCCCAATGCTTGCATTCATGTGTAGAGCCCCTGGTGATATGTGAGCAAAGTTTTCATGTGTTCTGTCGACGCCTTTCTAGTGTTTAAAAATAGCTCTTTGATGCTATCATAGAGTGCCCCTAGCCTCCCATTCAAAAGGCCATTGACCAAAAACAATAATACGGTAAATCTTAAAGTGGCTTCTTCTGTCCTAATTATGCTTTTAAACAAAAGTGGACTTGGATACATTCACAAATAGACTTAGGTTGCAATTTGGCAAAGAGTTACGCTTTAAAGGAGAATTACGGTCATTTTCAACATGGAGCTCTGTTGGTTTGGAAATTTTGGATCGCTGTCAGTAGCGGGAAAAAACGAACCAATGGTGCTGCCAACACCATGTTATACTCCTAGGGTTAGGATCCAGCAGGCTTAATAGGGCAGGTTTTAAAACATTTTTTAGCCTCTTAACATGTTCAAATGTCATTAAAATGCCTCCTCATGTGCAGTGATTCCCTTCAGAGTGAACACAGTGAATCTGACTGCATAGGAGTGAAACAAATGCATGAAATGGTGCTAATAGCTGTGTTTAGTTCCTGTTGACACTGCAAGGAGAGCTTCGGAACGTCTACAAACTACACAGAAAAGAGATTTTCAAATATACAGATAGTCTTTTTTTTTAAAGTAAGGCTGTAGTACAACCAGCAGGAGCAACTTATAATTAGGTAAGTTTGGAGACACTACCATATTTAATTATTAAATTGATAGCCTACAAAGTTTTGTTTTATCTCTTTTTTTGTTGTAGTTGAGACGGTCGCCTAAGATCCTAACTGCCATCCCAACACCCAAATAAACACAGCTGAACTTAACACAACTTTTATTCATTTCTTCACATCTACAGCAGTCGATTCACTGTAAAACCCTCAGCAGAATCACTTCCATGGGTAGGCACTTTTAATGACATTTCAAAACATGTTTAGGATCTAAAAAAACAAGTTTAAAACTTGCCTGTTTAAGCCTGTGTGGTGCTACCTCTAGCAGGAGATGACTTAGTGTAGGTAGCACCGATTGTTTTCATTGTTCTCTCTAACGACAGCGCCCAAATCTACAAACAACCGAGCTATGTGTTGAAATTGATCAGAATTCTTCTTAAATCAAGACTGTGATTAGAGATAGTTGTAAGATTGTGGAGATAATCTGGGGATAGAAATGTGGCTTAAAAAAATGAAATTACATAATAAATGTTTTTCAAAACATAATCTACAATCTTGAAGTTTTTTTTTTCAAGCCAAACTTTTTTACAACAATGTGTATTTAAAATGCATTTAATCAAAATACTGCCCATCTGGCAGCTACCTAAACGCCTTAAAAAAGGGGGCTTGTCGATTAGCATTACCACGGCCTCGAATGGGGTTAAATTCCAGCAGAGAGCCGAAGAAACACAAACAATTTAAAAAAAATTGTTATTTCCTTTATGGCCCAAAATGGTATTATTTTTTTTAGTAGTTTCCTGCACAATAATGGTATAAATATGAATTTGCCACTATGCAAATATGAACTAGCGAAGTACGAAAGCTACTTCAAATAGTATAGTAAACTATAATTGTTAGTAACAGTAATTCTCTATAGGCATTTCTCTACTCCCCATCACTGCATATAACTTATTACATTAAATGATAGTACATTACGTAACTTATATTACTGTGCATTTGACTGAAGAAGCCCCTGAGAAGTACCACCGTGTCATTTTCTCCTTCGTTGATAATATAAGATGACATGGCATACAGACAGTGTTGCATGGTTATGATTATTCTGGCTTGAAGCCAAATATATGTATAATATAATCTGATGTTAAACTAACAATATTCAGCATGATAGTTCGGCAGCAATAATATCTTTAATGCTCAATACGTTCCCAGGTTTTTTGTGACACCAGTTTGGGCAATTAATGTAAAGATTAGAATGTTTTTTTGCTTTACGCAGACTTGAATTTTTTGCAATATGGACAATTCATTGCCCATTTGTCTCTCTATAGTATGTTGGTCTCACGAGCCAGGCGCGTATCTGAAGTGTTCCAATGAGTTTAATACTTTCTGAACCAGGGGTAAAAAGGGCATAGATCAGAGGGTTTAAACAGAGTGAAAATAGAAAGACACAAACACAAATGCACGGTGAAGCATGAGCAAGTTACTTGCCTGGAAGAGCAACACAGTAATATGGGGAGAAGTCAGATATAACACCAACTAATAACCACACCGAGAGTCCTGGCTGCTTTCATTTCAGATTTCGTAGCAGTTTACTTTCACTGAACCCTGAAGTGTGACAGCTGCAATAGAACCGCTGGCACGAGCCTGAGACACAGCACACCACAAACACTCTCATATACAGAACTTGATGACCGTTAACAGGACGATAAAGGATACAACCAGATCAACAAGTCCTGCTAAATAATTGTTTGACAACCACACACTCCCCAGAGCAGGATTTACCTGCCAGGTGTGAAGTGACACTCAGAATCAGAGTTTGAAAAACTACAGAACATATCCAACACACACAAATACTAACTTGAACTCTTTTCTGTGACTTTAGTAGAGTAATGCATAGGATCACAAATAGCCACATAGCGGTCAATAGATATGAGCACCATGCTCCCACTGATGCAGAAGTAATGGTATAGTCCAAAAGTAACATAATACACATGAGGTCCGAGGAACCAGCAGCCATCTATGATAATTTGAAAGAACATGAGGAGGCCCACGAAGAAATCTGAATAGCAGAGAGAGAGGAGAGGTTTGAGGGGGTGTAGAGCTGCCCTGTAAGCAAATCACAACACTGTGATTTGTTATATCTCTAGGACACAATTATTAACATGACACTGAACTTACACCAAATTCTAACATCTATAACAGTTTTGATTTCAATTCTGCACTAAGTCCCCCATACTTGAAGTGGGAGACGAGATGATGCCAGCAGGTTGAGAGTGGTGGGAGCAGAGTGATGGATTAAAGCGTACGTAAGACTTATGAACTCAAAGTGAGTATGCATTTGCTTCTTTGCAGGAGGCATTGAGGAGGTGTGGGAAGCAAAGTTCAACTCTTCCACGATCTCCATAGTAACAGAAAGAGAGATTGCGGAATATAGCTCTGTCTACTCTCTGAGCACAGCTCTCTTTGATACAGCCAATTATAGCTGCCCTCCCCCTGTCTTCGGCTGTCATTGGATTCATTTGCAGCTGAGAAATACATCATTCATCCACCCTCACCTTGAAGTCATGCTCTCCATTTTAATCTTCAACACTTTGCTGAACCCAGTATTCTTGTGGGACGAAATTACTCTCCAACTGCATTCATATACTAGGAATAAAGTGAAATTTGCAAATGGGGGAACCCTAAGATTAGAGGTGTGGGGGGGATCTTGGACTGCTGTCTAGTCACACCCACAAGCATGGTAAACCGATAGAGTAAAACAGTTCACAGGTGTCAAAAGACAAAAAAGACACATATTTGTGTTTATTGAAAAGGTGGGCAACAAGTTTCATAAGGGAGCAGATTGGGGTGGTAATTATGAAAACCACCACCCCGTTCATCACTCTTTGGGCACATGACGGACTGAGGAAACACAATCTGTAGCTAAAGGACTGCTTTGAGGTACGTGTGTGGGAGTTCTTTACCATGCAGACATTGAGCATACCACCCAGTACTGTCTACATTAGGGCTGTATGATAAACACTACCCGACTAAAATCAAACTGATCTCTAACCAGAAGCACGTTTCAACAGAAATGATTACTCTTCTGAAAGCCAGGGATGCTGCTGCTTGCGATCTGGGGACCGGGAGGCCTACAGAAAACTTAGCTGACTGAGAAGTGTGTAGAGATATGCATGACATAACATCTACAGTGGGCCTCAAAAGTTGAGCCCCCAGAAAAATGTGTATAAGGTTCATAAAGAAGCCAGAAAAGATGGAAAAATCTCCAAAAGCATCAATGACAGATTAGAAATTTGTCACAAAAATTAGATTTTATTTCCATCATTTACTTCATAATAACAGAATAAAAAAAAAGGCTTCTTATAAAGTTTGGGCACCGGCAGAGGTTTCTAGCATGCAACCGCCCCCTTTGGAAAGCTGAGACCTGACAGCGTCATGGATGTTCTCAATCATCATCTGGAAAGACCAGGTGACGTCATCTAAAGGTTTTAAATGCACCAGACTCATCTGACCATACCCCAACATCATCTCCATGGGTTCTTCTAAGCAGTTCAAAAAGAAACTGAAAATAGTTGAGCTCACAAAGCAGGAGAAGGCTAGAAATCGCAAAGGGTTTTAAGATGCCAATATCCTCTGTTTGGATGTATTTAAGAAATGGAAAAGTGGAAGCTAAAGCAAGATCTGAAGACCAAGAACAATATCAGACAGAACAGTTCGCAGATTGTGAAAAGCAAGTCCAAACCCACGTTAGACTGACGATCCATCAGAAAGACCTGGAGACCCTGGGTTGTGCTACACCCATCCACTATAAAGAGATACTTGTACTAATATGGTCTTCACGGGAGAGTTGTCAGAAGAAAACCTCTTCTAAGTCCTCACACCACAAAAAAACAGGTGTTTGAAGGTTGCAAAGAAACATATAGACAAGCCTGATGCATTGTGGGAACAAGTTCTGAGTTAAAGTAATTTTTTGGCCGCACATGAGCAAGGTACGTTTGGAAAAGAAAGGGCACAGAATTTAATGAAAGAACCTCTGTTCAACTGTTTAGCATGGGGGTGGATCAATCATGCTTTGGGGTTGTATTGCAGCCAGTGCCGCAGAGAACATTTCCGAGTAGAAGACAAAATGGATCTCAATAAAATTTAGCAAATTGAACGCTAACCTTGATGCCATCTGTGAAAAAAGGCTGAACTCAAAGAGAGGATGGCTTCTACAAATGGATAATGATCCTAACACACCATAAATCCACGGTGGATGACATCAAGAGGCGAAACTGAAGGTTTTGCTATGCCTTCAAATCTCCTACCTCAAACAAATTGAAAATCTATGGATAGACCTTCAAAGAGCAGTGTGTGACGACAGCCAGAAATCTCAAAGAACTGGAAGACTTTGGAAGGAAGAATGGGCGAAGATACCTCAAACAAGAATTGAAAGCTCTTGGCTGCGTACAAGAAGCGTTACCAAGCTGTGTACTTGCCAAGGGAAGGGGGGTTCAAGGTATACCCCGGCAGGGTTCCAAACTAACAACATTTTTTGTGTCAGTCATTATGAAAGTGTAAATGTATGGAAATAAATCTGACTTTTGTGACTTATAATACTAATCAATCTGTCATTTGATACCTATCGGACATTTTTCCATCTTTCTTGGCTTCTTTATGCACATGAATACATTTTTACCTGGGGTGCCCAAACTTCGAGCCCACATGTACCATCTGGGCCGGGCTCCAAACGGGCCCCAGGTTTCCTCGAGCAGGGCATTACCCTCTCCTGTGTTTATTCCTATGGTCTTTTTCAAACGTCTTTTTTTAAAGATTTTTTTTGGGTATTTTCCCTTTTTAGACTGAAACTGGATAGACATAAAAGGGGGAGTGAGGATGGGGGGTGACACGCAACAACTTGGCCGCAGGACTCACGAGCCAACATGGGCAAACGCTCTTATGGGGGAGGCTAGAGGCCACCCCTCTCTGAACACTTCTTAGGTCTGGCCCCTTGCCTGAGACCCCTTTCCATTGGAGACCGTACCAGGAGCACCAGGCTCCAGACCACACAGCATCAGGTACAGTGGACACAACCCACTCCACAATGACACCATGATGGTTTCCCCCAGAGACATGATGTTTTGTTATTAAACTAGGACTTTATGACAAGGACTACCAAAAACTTTCTCAATAAATACCTGATATAATTAATACAATCATCAATGGTTTGACTTGGAGTGACGTGTTATGAGAATATATAATAACTACACTTCTCATAAAGTTTCACATAAACCATAATCGGAACTTGGTTTTAAAAGATGGGGGAAGAATTTAAAACAATATCTGATAAGGCATCCACACAATGCTGTACTTATGGTTAAACCACATTTATTTTTCATCCTATTATTTAACAAAATATATTTACATTTTCTCAAAGCAACACAAATTTCACGATGAATTTTATTTATTAACTTTTGTTGTTTATTTTGTTGTTTTTATCAATATGAGAAAAACAAATAACTGTGACATTAAGACACGATTGAAATCATAACTGATCACAACTTTGTTTGATAGTACATTTGTAATGCATCAGAGAAAGCAAATGTAATGTAATAAAGTTTTAATTTTAACTAACTAAAAAAAAAAAAAAAAAAACAGCAACAAACAACACACAATGTAAAAAAAGCACACCTACTAGCAAAAAATTGCCCCTCATATACGTTTATTGCAAAAGGTGCCCACTTGTTCACAGGTCGACTTAAACCAAAAAATAGTAAGCCACTATTATTGGACAAGTGGGTAATGTCAGGCTTTTTTTGGTTTGTTCCACTGTCAGAAATAAGTCCATGTGGGGGTGCTGCACAAAGCAGATAATATAATATAATACTTTTATTTAACAGCGCCTTTCTAACACTCAAGGACGCTTACAGACAAAAAAGACTGATACAGGAACAAAAAATTGTATTAGTAATAACACAAAACAATTTAAAAAAAAAAAAAAAAACAGGAACAGCCAGTGTTTTAACAGATAATCGAGCTGGAACAGATGGGTTTTAGTCAGTTTTGACAGCGGAGAGAGTGATGTTGCGAGGTCGGTGGGGAGTGAGTTCCAGAGCGGGGGATTACTTAGGTAAGGTAAAAAGTGATTGTACTCATTACTCATCTCATTCAATTATATTTAATCATGGGTGATGCAATTTGACAACCGGCCACTTTATTAGGTACCCATGCTAGTAGCGGTTGGACCCCCTTTTGCCTGCAGAACTGCCTCAGTTCTGGTGGCATAGATTCAACAAGGTGCTGAAGCATTCCCAGGGAGTTTGGTCACTATTGACTGATGGCATCGACCAGTTTGCGCGATTTGTCGGCTGCACATCCATGATGCTAATCTCCCGTTCCACCACATCCCAAAGATGCTCGATTGGATTGATCTGTGACTGTGAGGGCCATTGAGTACAGCCAACCATTGTCATGTTCAAGAAACCATCTGTGATGATTCCAGCTTATGACATGGCGCATTATCCTGCTGAAAGTACCCATCAGAGATGGTTACATTATGGTCATAAGGTGATGACATGGTCAAGCAACATCTCAGGTAGCTGTGGCGTGGCACGATGCCCAATTGGTACCAAGGGGCCCAAAGAGTGTGCAGAAAATTTCCCCACACCATGACACCACCACCACCAGCCTGAACCGTTGATACAAGGCAGATGATCCATGCTTTCATGTTGTACACTCAAATTCTGACCCTACCATCCGACTGTCGCAGCTGAACTCGGACCATCAGACCGCAACGTTTTCCCCATCTTTCTATTGTCCCATTTCGATAGCTTGTGCAAATTGTAGTCTCATTTCCTGCTTAGCTGAAGGAGTGGCACCCGATTTGGGCTTCTGCGCTGTAGCCCATCTGCCTCAAGTTGGACGTACTGGGCGTTCAGACTGCTCTTCGGCCCACCTTGGTTGTAACGGGTGGTTATTTGGTCACTGTTGCCCTTCTATCAGCTGACCAGTCTGGCCATTCTCCTCTGACCTCGGGCATCAACAAGGCATTTCCGCCACAGAACGCGCTCACCGATGTTTTTTTTCTTTTTCGGACCATTCTCGTAACCTAGAGATGGTTGTGCGTTGAAAATCTCCATAGATTAGCAGTTTCTGAAATACTAAGCCATCCCTTCTGGCACCAACAATCATGCCAGTCTCAAAGTCACTCAATCACCTTTTCCCATATCGATGATCGGTTTGAACTGGCGATTCTCTGGACCATGTCTACCTGCCTAATGCCTGAGTTGCCCATGTGATGAGGCTTTTTACGATAGTAGTTTAACGAGCACGTTGGACTAGGTGTACCTACATAAAGGCGCGTGAGGTGAGTTCCCTTATAGAGCATTAACCGAATGTGGCGAGCACAGAGAGTTTTAGATAGATACCTTTTCTGCACCTAATATATATATATAGTTATAATGTGATATAAATGTTTTACAGCTATGTTATTAAAGTTACAAACTCGCAGCAATAGAAAAAAAAATAAAATATACTGCTATGATAATGTGGGCTATTTAATTAACTTCAAGAGATTTTGTCATCTCAAAATACATTATACAAAACAGATGTGTCCAACATGTTGACATTCAGTTAGCTTCGATATGTTTTTTGGACCTTATTACGACCATGGACTGACCGATTGAACAGCCGGTTGAAATGCAACGGGAAGAACTGAAGAGTTAGCCCCCAGCCGATGTGCGGCTGCTTTCAGTGACAATAATGCCTTTCTTCCGAGGACTTTTCAAGAGTGACAACATATGTAGATCTAAATCCTTCCTAAACAAAAGCGCCTGCCTGCTGATGTATTGGCCTGGCATGACAAGAGGGATTAAATCACGTGCTAAACAAATGAGGACTAAAAATCAGGCCTTTTCTTAATTCCCCCACAAAAGTAATTTACGTTGTGTGGCCTGATCACTTGCAAGTGTGTATGTGATTAGTACCAGTCATCTGCGCAAAAGGTACATACCCTACTATATACCTTAATCAAAGATCGACTATTCCCTAACTCCCCACCTGCCTATAACTTATTACATTCTGTGCATTTGAGTGAGAGTCCCCTAGAAGCACCCACCATGCCTGGTCCTTTCTCCTTTTCTAAATACTGATAAAGGTTCCTTCAATATGCGAGAACTAACATGATTTCACTTTTATGCAGACCATTCATATTAAGGCATTGCAATATGGACGTGGTATGTTTTGTTTTCATAGCAAAAGAAGCTTTACTCTCGCCACCTCTCTCTCTCCTCTATAGTATGTTGGTCCTCACTGGACCATGCCTGCCTTATCTGAATCGTTACAATGATTGAAGACATCTTCTGAGCCCGGGGTAAACCGGCATAAATCAGGATTTCTACATGAGTTTAAATAGAACAGACACATTAACAAAGGCATCGTTGGAAGCTTGAGCAAGTTATCGCTGTGTACTCCACACAGAAATATGACAGAGACATATTAGACACAACTCTACACCACGAGAGTCCTGTCTCTTTCAGTTCAGATTTCTTAGTCAGTTACTTTCACTGAACCCTGAAAGTGGTGACAGCTGCAATATGAGACCGATGCAACGCCCGAACACCGCCACCACAAACGACTCCAATAAGAATATGATTACTGGACAGGTATAATAAAGGACCAACCAAATCAACCAATCCTTTATAATGTAATCACTGACAACCACACACCTCCCCATACCCGCAGTTATACCTCGGTTCGTGTAGTTATCCCTCAAAATCGAGTTTGCAAAATTACGAACATATCCAACACAGCAAACACAGACCTTGACCTCTTTTTGCTGTGACCTTTAGTGGCGTATGCATAGGATCACAATAGCCACATAGCGATCAATAGATATGGCCATGTTTCCTAGTGATACCGAAGGTTAGGTATAGTCCAAAGATATATACAGAGTACACATGAGGTCACCGGGAAACCGCATCCGTCTACGAGCAGTAGTGATGAACGTGAGAGGCCCACAAGAACTCTGAACAGCCAGGAAGAGGAGGGGAGTTGGAGGGGGTGTAGAGCTGCCTGTATAAGAACAGAAATAAATGGTAGATCTACAGACACAGAAATAACTGAAATATCCACCCAACGCTTACTCTATAACACATGTTGTGGTCATTTCCATGCACCATACTGGAAGTGGGAGATGGATGATGATGACAGCAGTTGAGAGTGTGGTGAGCAAATGATGGGGACTGGATGTGGACCGCTGAACTCAAAGTGAGTATCATTGCTTTCTTACAGAGGCCTTAAGGATTTTGTGGAAGCAGAGTGCCACTTCTTCCCTTCAATCATATCTGCATAGTGAATCAAGTAGTTATTAGTTTTTTGCAAGTTTTTGTGTAGTAAACTACTGAAACTACACTAAAGTCCACCTCCAAGATATTGTGACTGGCCACATCAAATTCCTTATGTGGAGAATTAGCAGAGCTCTTCTATTCAATGTAGAG
>NC_045737.1:34923592-34935838 GCF_008692095.1 Etheostoma spectabile | reverse complement strand
AAATCCATATTGAGGCTGCTAAATTTCTAAAATGTGATGCTATCAGTTTGTATAGAATATATTTTTGTATTTTAAAATGACCAATTACTCATTTAAATTCACACTTACTCGTAGCAGTATTTTATATTTTATTGACGTATTTTGCTTTTCCAGAAAGCTTTTCCAGAAAGCTGTAAAACTTAACTTAAATATACTGTTTTTTAGAAAAAAGTTGAAAATTAGTATTATCTGTAAACTCTCACATCCGTTTCATGTTTTGTTTGGAGCTATGTTAACTTGCATCTTCTCTATGAGTCAGTATTTGTAATTTATACCATAAGCTGTAAAACATTTTATATCACATTATAACGTATATATAATGATATTAGGGCGAAAAGTATCTACACTAAACTCTCTGTGCCGCATCACATTCGGTTTAATGCTCTATAAGGGACTCACTCACGCCTTTAGTAGGTGACACCTAGTCCAACGTGCTCGTTAAACTACATTCGTAAACCATCATCACATGGGCAACTCAGTGCATTAGGCAGGTAGACATGGTCAGAGAATTCCGCTAGTTCAAACCGAGCATCTATGGGAAAAGGTGATTGGAGTGACTCTTTGAGTGGCATGATTGTTGGTGCCAGAAGGGATGGTCTTAGTAATTCATAAATGCTAATTACTGGGATTTTTCAACGCACAACCATCTCTATGGTTTACAGAATGGTCCGAAAAAGAAAAAAACATCAGGTGAGCGCGTTGCTGTGGCGGAAATGCCTGTTGATGCCCGAGGTCAGAGGAAATGGCCAGACTGGTCAGCTGATAGAAGGGCAACAGTGACAAATAACCACCCTTACAACCAAGTGGGCAGAGGCATCTCTGAACGCCAGTACGTCCAACTTTGAGGCAGATGGGCTACAGCACAGAAGACACATCGGGTGCCACTCCTTTCAGCTAAGAACAGGAAAATGAGACTACAATTTGCACAAGCTCATCGAAATGGACAATATAGATGGAAAACGTTGCTTCTGATGTATCGATTCTGCTGCGACAGTCGGATGGTAGGGTCAGATTTGGACGTACAACATGAAAGCATGGATCATCCTGCCTTGTATCAACGGTTCAGGCTGGTGGTGGTGGTGTCATGGTGTGGGGAATATTTTCTGCACTCTTTGGGCCCCTTGGTACCAATTGAGCATCGTGCAACGCCACAGCCTACCTGAGTTTTGTGCTGGACCATGTCATCACACTTTTGACCATAATGTACCAACTCTGATGGCTACTTTCAGCAGGATAATGCGCCATGTCATAAGCTGGAATCATCACAGATGGTTTCTTGAACATGACAATGAGTTGGCTGTACTCAATGGCCTCCACAGTCACCAGATCTCAATCCTAGAGCATCTTTGGGATGTGGGTGGAACGGGAGATTCGCATCATGGATGTGCAGCCGACAATCGCGCAACTGTCGTGATGCCATCAGTCAATAGTGACCAAACTCCCTGCAGGAATGCTCTAGCACCTTGTTGAATCTATGCCACCACAAGAACTGAGGCAGTTCTGCAGGCAAAAGGGGGTCCAACCGTACTAGCATGGGTACCAATAAATAAATCTTGGCCGTAGTTTAAATTGCATCATCCCTATATAAATTATAAAATTGAATGTGAATGAGTAATGAGTATCAATCACTTTTTACCTTACCTAAGTAATCCCCAGCTCTGGAACTCACTCCCCACCGACCTCCGCAACATCAACTCTCTCCCCGTTCAAAACTACTAAAACCCATCTGTTCCAGCTCGATTATCTGTAAATACACTGGTCTGTCCTGTTTTTTTTTTTTTTTTTAATTTTGTTTGTTATTACTAATTACAATTTTCGTTCCTGTATCAGTCTTTTATGTCGTAAGCGTCCTTGAGTGTTAGAAAGGCGCTGTTAAATAAAATTATTATTATTATTATTATCTTGCTTTGTGCAGCACCCCCACATGGACTCTGTTTTCTGACAGTGGAACAAACCAAACAAAAGCCTGACATTACCCACTTGCCAATAATGTGGCTTACTATTTTTTGGTTTAAGTCTGACCTGTGAACAAGTGGGCACCTTTTGCAATAAACGTAATGAGGGGCAATTTTTTGCTAGTATGTGTGCTTTTTATTTTACATTGTGTGTTGTTTGTTGCTGTTTTTTTTTTTTTTTTTAGTTTATAAAATTAAAACTTTATTACACTTACATTTGCTTTCTCTGATGCATTAACAAATGTACTATCAATACAAGTTGTGATCAGTTTATTTTTCAATCGTATCTTAATGTCACAGTTATTTTTGTTTTTCTCATATTGATAAACACACAAAATAACAACAAATGTTAATAATTAAACTTTCATCGTGAAATCTTGTGTTGCTTTTGTAAAATGTAAATATATTTTGTTAAATAATAGAGATGAAAATAAATGTTGTGGTTTACCTATAAGTACAGCATTGTGTGGAGTTTCCTTATCAGATATTGTTATTCTTCATTCCCCCTCTTTTAAAACCAAGTTCCAATTATGGTTTATGTGACACTTTTATGGAATGTAGTTATTATACATATTCATCATCACGTCACTCCAAGTCAAACCATTGAATGATTGTATTATATTTATCATAGGTATTTATTGAGAAGTTTTTGGTAGTCCTTGTCTATAAAGTCCTAGTTTATAACATAACATCATGTCTCTGGGGAAGAACCATCATGTTGTCATTGTGGAGTGGGTTGTGTCCCACTGTACCTGATGCTGTGTGGTCTGGAGCCTGGTGCTCCTGGTACGGTCTCCAATGGAAAGTGGTCTCAGGCAAGGGGCCAGGCTAAGAGATGTTTCAGAGAGGGGTGGCCTCTAGCCTCACCCATAAGAGCGTTTGCCCATGTTGGCTCGTGAGTCCTGCGGCATTTGTATGCGTGTCATCCCCCCATCTCACTCCCCTCATTTTATGTCTATCCAGTTTCAGTTCTAATAAAGGGAAAAT
This sequence comes from Etheostoma spectabile, assembly GCF_008692095.1. Lineage (NCBI taxonomy): Eukaryota > Metazoa > Chordata > Actinopteri > Perciformes > Percidae > Etheostoma > Etheostoma spectabile. The sequence continues at coordinate 34,932,857 of NC_045737.1, read as the reverse complement.
ACCCAAAAAAAATCTTTAAAAAAAGACGTTTGAAAAAGACCATAGGAATAAACAAGGAAGAGGATAATGGCCCTGCCTAGAGGAAACCTGGGGCCCCGTTCTGGAGCCAGCCCAGATAGATACAGTGGGGCTCGAAGTTTGGGCACCCCAGGTAAAAATGTATTCATGTGCATAAGAACCAAGAAAAGATGGAAAAATGTCCGATAGGTATCAAATGACAGATTAGATTAGTATTATAAGTCACAAAAGTCAGATTTATTGTTCCATCATTTACACTTTCATAATGACTACACAAAAAATGTTGTTAGTTTGGAACCCTGCCGGGGTACATCCTTGAACCCCCCTTCCCTTTGCAAGTACACAGCTTGGTACGCTTCTTGTAGCCAGCCAGAGTCTTCAATTCTTGTTTGAGGTATCTTCGCCCATTCTTCCTTCCAAAAGTCTTCCAGTTCTTTGAGATTTCTGGCTGTCGTCACACACTGCTCTTTGAGGTCTATCCATATTTTCATTATGTTGAGGTCAGGAGATTGGAAGGCATAGCAAAACCTTCAGTTTACGCCTCTTGATGTCATCCACCGTGGTATTTTGATGGTGTGTTAGGATCATTATCCATTTGTAGAAGCCATCCTCTACTTTGAGTTCAGCCTTTTTCACAGATGGCATCAAGTTAGCGTTCAAAATTTGCTAATATTTTTTATTGACCATTTTGTCTTCTACATCTGAAATGTTCTTCTGCGGTCACTGGCTGCATACAACCCCAAAGCATGATTGATCCACCCCATGCTAAACAGTTGAAACAGAGGTTCTTTCATTAAATTCTGTGCCCTTTCTTTTCCAAACGTACCTTTGCTCATTGCGGCCAAAAAATTCTATTTAACCTCAGAACTTGTTCCCACTGCATCAGGCTTGTCTAATGTTTCTTTGCAACTCAAACACCTGATTTTTTTGTGGTGAGGACTTAGAAGAGGTTTTTTCTTTGACAACGTCTCCCATGAAGACCATATTAGTACAAGTATCTCTTTATAGTGGAATGGTGTAGCACACTCCAGGGTCTCCAGGTCTTTCTGATGGATCGTTCAGTCTAACGTGGGTTTGGGACTTGCTTTTCACAATCCTCAACTGTTCTGTCTGATATTGTTCTTGGTCTTCCAGATCTTGCTTTAGCTTCCACTTTTTCCATTTCTTAAATACATCCAAACAGAGGATATTGGCATCTTAAAACCCTTTGCGATCTTCTTTAAGCCTTCTCCTGCTTTGTGAGCTCAACTATTTTCAGTTTCTTTTTTTGATGCTTAGAGAACCCATGGTAGCTGATTTGGGGTATGGTCAGATGAGTCTGGTCATTTAAACCTTTAGATTGACGTCACCTCTTTCCAGATGATGATTGAGAACAATCCATGACGCTGTCAGGTCTCAGCTTTCCAAAGGGGGCGGTGCATGCTAGAAACTCTGCCGGGTGCCCAAACACTTTTATAGAAGCCTTTTTTTTTATTTCTGTTATTATGAAAGTGTAAATGATGGAAATAAAATCTAATTTTTGTGACAAAATTTCTAATCTGTCATTGTATGCCTTTTGGAGATTTTTCCATCTTTCTGGCTTCTTTATGAACATTATACACATTTTGACGGCTGGGGTCTCAACTTTTGAGCCCACTGTAGATGTCTATGTCATGCATCTCTTCTACACACATTCTCAGGTCAGCTAAGATTTCCGTAGGCCTCCCGGTCCCCAGATCGCAGAGCAGCATCCCTGGCTTTCAGAAGAGTAAAATACTTTCTGTTGAACCAGTGCTTCTGGTTAGAGATCAGTTTGACTAGGTTTAGTGCGGGTGTGTTATCATACAGACCCTAATGTAACAGTACTGTGTGTGGTATGCTCAATGTCTGCATGGTCAAAGAACTCCCACACAGTATCCTCAAAGCAGTCCTTTAGCTCAGATTCTGTTTCCTCAGTCCGTCGTGCCCAAAGAGTGATAGACGGGGTGGTGGTTTCATAATTACCACCCCAATCTTGCCTCTTATGAAATTGTTCGCACACCTTTTCAATTAAACACAAATATGTGTCTTTTTTGTCTTTTTGAACCATGTGAACTGTTTTACTCTTTCTGTTTACCATGCTTTGTGGGTGTGACGTAGCAGCATGTCCAAGATCCCCCCCACCCTCAATCTAGGGTTCCCCCATTTGCCAAATTTCACCTTATTCCTAGTATATGAATCGCAGTTGGAGAAGTATTTCAGTCCCACAAGAATACTGGGTTCAGCAAAGTGTTGAAGATTAAAATGGAGAGCATGACTTCAAGAGGTGAGGGTGGGATGAATGATGTATTTCTCACTGCAAATGAATCCATGCAGCCGAAGACAGGGAGAGGGCAGCTATAATTGGCTGTATCAGAAGAAGCTGTGCTCAGAGAGTAGACAGAGCTATATTCCGCAATCTCTCTTTCTGTTCCTACTATGGAGATCGTGAAGAGTTGAACTTTGCTTCCCCCACAACTCCTCAATGCCTCCTCTCGAAGCAAATGCTACTCACTTTGAGTTCATACGTCTTACGTGCGCTTTCCTCCATCACTCGCTCACCACCACTCTCAACCTGCTGGTCATCATCTCGTCTCCCCTTCAAGTATGGGGGACTTAGTGCATGGAATTGAAATCAAACTGTATAGATGTTAGAATTTGGTGGAAGTTAGTGTCATGTTAATAATTGTGTCCTAGAGATATAACAAATCACAGTGTTGCTGATTTTGCTTACAGGCAGCTCTACACCCCCTCCAACCTCTCCTCTCTCTCTGGCTATCTCAGATTTCTTCGTGGGCCTCCTCATGTTCTTTCAAATTATGCCATAGATGCTGCTGGTTCCTCGTTGACTACTCATGTTAATTTATGTATATCTTTTGGACATCCATTACTTCGCTTATGGGAGCATGTGCTCATATCTATTGACCGCTATGGTGGCTATTTGTATCCTATGCATTACTCTACTAAAGTCACAGAAAAAGAGTTCAAGTTAGTATTTGTGTGTGTTGGATATGTTCTGTATTTTTCAAACTCTATCTGAGTGATAACTTCAACACCAACTGGCAGGTAGACTCCTGCTCTGGGGAGTGTGTGGTTGTCAACAATTATTTAGCAGGACTTGTTGATCTGGTTGTATCCTTTATCGATCCTGTAACGGTCATCATAGTTTCTTATTGAGAGTGTTTGTGGTGGCTGTGTTCTCAGCTCGTGCCATGCGGTTCCATATTGCAGCTGTCCACTTCAGGGTTCAGTGAAAGTAAACTGGCTACGAAATCTGAAATGAAAGCAGCCAGGACTCTCGGTGTGGTTTTATCGGTTGTGTTTCTAATAGCTTCTCCCCATATTACTGTGTTGCTCTTCAGGCGATAACTTGCTCAATGCTTCACCGATGCATTTGTGTTGTGTGTCTTTTCTATTTTCACTCCTGTTTAAAACCCCTGATCTATGCCCTTTTACCCCGGTTCAGAAAAGTATTAAACTCATTGGAACACTTCAGATACGCGCCTGGCTCCTGAGACCACATACTATAGAGAGACAATGTGACTGAATTGTCCATATTGCAAAAAATTCAAGTCTGCGAAAGCAAAAACATTCTAATCTTTACATTAATTGCCCAAATGTGTGTCACAAAAAACCTGCGGACTATGAGCATTAAAAGATATATTGCTGCGAATCTACTCATGCTGAATATTGTTAGTTTAACATCTAGATTTATATAATATACATATATTTGGCTTTCAAGCAGAAATAATCATAACCATGCAACACTGTCTGTCATGCATGTCATCTTTATATATCAACGAAGGAGAAAATGACACGTGATACTTCTCAGGGGCTTCTTCAGTCAAATGCACAGTAATAAAGTAAGTTACAGTAATGTATCTTCTTTTAATGTAATAAGTTATATGCAGTGATGGGGAGTAGAGAAATGCCTATAGAGAATTCTGTTACTAGACTATGTTTACTATACTATTTGAAGTAGCTTTCTGTACTTCGACTAGTTCATATTTGATAGTGGCAAATTCATATTTTACCATATTTGTGCAGGAAACTACTAAAAAAAATAATTACCATTTTGGGCCATAAAGGAAATAAACAATTTTTTTAAATTGTTGTGTTTCTTCGGCTCTCTGCTGGAATTTAACCCCATTCGAGGCCGTGTAATGAATTCTCAGACAGCCCCCTTTTTTAAGGCAGTTTAGGTCTCAGGCCAAGATGGGCGTATTTTGATTAATGCATTTTAAATACACATTGTGTAAAAAAGTTGGCTTGAAAAAAAAAAACTTCAAGAGTCTTGGATTATTAGGTTGAAAAACATTTATTAATGAATTTCATTTTTTTAAGCAAAGTTCTATCCCAAATTATCTCCACAAACTTTACAACTATTACTTAATCACAGTCTTGATTTAAGAAGAATTCTGATCAATTTCAACACATAGCTCGGTTGTTTGTACATTGAGCGCTGTCGGTTAGAGAGAAAATGAAAACAATCGGTGTACCTACACTAAGTCATCCTCCTGCTAGAGTAGCACCACACAGGCTTAAACAGGCAGTTTTAAACTTGTTTTTTTAGATCCTCTAAACATGTTTGAAATGTCATTAAAAGTGCCTACCCATGGGAAGTGATTCCTCTGAGGGTTTTTACGTGAATCTACTGCTGTAGAGTGTGAAGAAATGCAATAAAAGTTGTGTTAAGTTCACGCTGTGTTTAGTTTGGGTGTTGGGATGGCAGTTAGAGATCTTAGGGACCGTCTACACTACAACACAGAAAAGAGATAAAACAAAACTTTGTAGGCTATCAATTTAATAATTAAATATGGTAGTGTGTCTCCAAACTTACCAATAATTATAAGTTGTCTCCGCTGTTGTACTACAGCCTTACTTTAAAAAAAGCATATGCTGTATATTTGAAAATCTCTTTTCTGGTGTAGTTTGTAACTGGTCCCGAAGCTCTCCTTGCAGTGTCACACAGGAACTAAACACAGCTTAAGTTAGCACCACTTTCATGCATTTGTTTCCTCCTATGCAGTCAGATTCACTGTGTTCACTCTGAAGGAATCACGCACATGAGGGAGAGCATTTTAATGACATTTGAACATGTTAAGAGGCTAAAAACATGTTTAAAACCTGCCCTATTTAAGCCTGCTGGATCCTAACCCTAGCAGAGTATAACATGGTGTTGGCAGCACCATTGGTTGTTTTTCCCGCTACTGACAGCGATCCAAATTTCCAAACAACAGAGCCCATGTTGAAATGACCGTAATTCTCCTTTAAAGCGTAACTCTTTCCAAATTGCAACCTAAGTCTATTTGTGGATGCCAAGTCAAACTTTTGTTTAAACAGCATAATAGGACAGAAGAGCCACTTTAAGATTTACCGTATTATTGTTTTTTGGTCAAATGGCCTTTGAATGGCAGTGCTAGGGGCACTTCTATGATAGCATCAAAAGAGCTATTTTAAACACTAAGAGGCTCGACAGAACAGTGAAAACTTTGTCACATATCACACACCAGGGGCTCTACACATGAATGCAAGCATTGAGGACATTGATTGTGTACACAATGAACATGAACCATCCAAGATGTGTTAACGTAATGATGGAATGCTGTTTAACTCAACTGAGAACTTAATTAGGTGCAGACTTAGAAGATCTTCTGAATCAACAATGCCTCTGCATACCTCTGTGGTAGAGTCAGTAGAGTAGAGCAAGAGCTAGGTCTCATGGGGAGATGTCGTCAATTCCTAGTGGAAAGCCACTGAGGTGGTCAAACAACTCTAACAAGGCAAGCCCCGGGATTGATAAGGTCCATCCAGAAATGCTTTGGGGGTGTCATTGGATGACGGCTCTTCAACATTGCATGGAAGTCTGGGACAGGGCGTGGTGTGGTGGTCCCCTAGTGTGGTGGTGGTTCCCCTGTTCAAAAGAGGGGCCAGAGAGTGGTGCCAGTTAGGATGGGTCTCACACTTCTCAACCTCCTCATAAAGTCTACTCCAAGTGGCTGGGATGTATGTTTGGGCCTCAGTGGGCTCCTTTCCAGGTTAACCTCAATGTGCCACCCCGTCCTGGGAGAGCGGGACACTGGTTCAGACGCTGTTTGCAATGGAGGAGTTCTCGCCTTTCGACTCAGGACCTGCCTCAGTAGACAAGTTCAGTGAAAATCAGGGTTTTGATCTTTTAAAATAGACCAAGACTTTAATTAGATGTAAGTACTGCATGTTGCACAGACAAGGCAGTTCTCGATGCTGGCTTAGTTACAGCCGTGAACTCTTAAAAACAGAGCTCGATCATGCTTAGAAAATGTTTTTACTCCATTCCACCAAGGTCAAAAAGGGGTTGGCAGCGCTCAACTCTAAGACCTTGTTTTAGGGTAGTTTTAAATAGACAAACACTTGAGTAGAACCACCTACCATTGATTCATGATAAATGGATAATATAAGGAAAGGCAAAACCCGGACATTTGCAGGTTTTTAATGGGTTGTTGCTTCTTTCAATGCCATCCCCAACTGGGAATACCAGGGGGGGTTGGGAACGTATATGTGAGAGCCCCCCATAATTAGTTTCCTTCCAGGGTAATCCATGTGCCCGAGAAAACCAGCTACAATTGTGGAGGTGTTTGTGTCACCTGATTCAGGACAGAGCTCCCCCATTATTATGAAATTTAAAGTCATTAAAATTTGTTGGTTGTTGGTAGTCTAGAATGCTTTTATGCCACACATGCAAAAGACCACACTTTTTACATATTGTCAAACACCTGTAAAAGGTCATACTCTGGGTTAATTGTTTTTCTTTGTATCTTATTTGGCCATTGTGCGAAAGATATTTGACTTTTGTCACAGTGGAAAAAGACAGTCCCAAACGATCAAATAAGTGGAAATTTGGTTTTTAATTTCAAGAGATCCACATGCACATATTCTTGATTGAGAAGCACATGCATGCAACGGGCCTTAGAGGAATCCAATGCAGCAGGGGACAGGGGAGAGAGGACAGCTATAAATTGGCTGTATTACAGAGAGCTTTGCTCAGAGAGTCGGCAGAGCCACTCTTTTCTCTCTCTGACGATGGAGGTCGTGGAAGAAGTTGAACTCTGCTTCCCACAACTCCTTAATGCCTCCTGTAAGAAGCCAATGCGTACTCACTTTGAGTTCATACTGTCTTACATTATACTGTCCTCCATCACTCTGCTCACCACCACTCTCAACCTGCTGGTCATCATCTCCATCTCCCACTTCAAGTATGGGAGACTTAGTGCATGGAATTGAAATCAAAATGTTATTACTATTTGTGTGGAGATAGTCTAAGTTATTTTCTGTGTCCTATAAAATATTGAATTTGGTCTTCTTCTCCAGGCAACTCCTACCCCACAAACCTCTCCTCCTCTCTCTGGCTGTCTCAGATTTCTTTCGTGGGCCCTCCTGTGTTCTTCCAATATGCTCATAGAGCCTGCTGGTCTCGGTGACCTCATGTGTAACTCTGTATTATCTTTTGGACTATACCATTACTTCTGCATCTTAGAAGCATGGTGCTCATATCTATTGACCGCTATGTGGCTATTGTGAGCCTATGCATTACTCACTAAAGTCACGGAAAAAAGAGTTCCAAGTTAGTTTTGTGTTGTGTGTTGGGATATGTTCCGTAGTTTTCAAACTCTGATTTGAGGGATACTTTACACCGGCAGGTATAACCTCCTGCGTGGGGTGTGTGGTTGTCCTGACTACAGTGACGATTTGTTTGTCTGTTGTGTCCTTTATTATACCTGTCACTGTCATCAAGTTCTGTATATGAGAGTGTTTGTGGTGGCTGGTGTCCAGGCTCGTGCCATGCGGTCTCATATTGCAGCTGTCACACTTCAGGGTTCAGTGAAAGTAACTGCTAAGAAATCTGAAATGAAAGCAGCCAGGACTCTTGGTGTTGTTATAGTTGTTTTCTAATATGTCTCTGTCCATATTACTTTGTTGCTCTTACTGATAATTGCTCAATCCTTATCAGCTGCATTTGTATATGTCTGTATTATTTAACACTCTGTTAATCCTCTGATCTATGCCCTTTTTTACCCCTGTTCAGAAAAGTCTTAAAACTTGTGTAACCTTCAGATCCTGCAGCCTGGCTCCAGTGAGACCAACATACTATAGAGCATTAAAATTAATTTGCTATGAGAAGGACTATATACATGTCCCTATAAGGACATGCTACTCTTTGCATGTATTGCATGGACTGTATGTCACTGAATCTGTGGACTAATGAGCAATTAAAAGGCAATCTACCCTTGCTGTATTTTGTTAGTTTTACATCTAGAATATATACCTGCATATGTTTACAGAATGAAAGTTTATGTCAATCTTCTAGGCATATAAGCAAGCAGCATTCGTAACCATGCGCATTGTTATTCTGCACTTTATCATGTTATTAGAGAAGGAGAAAGGACACAGCATGCTGGTGCATCCACGGGCCCCTTCAGGCAAATGCACTGTTTGTAAAAGGGAATGCAGTTGCCGGGAGAGAAATAGCCTGTGTTACCGTACACTAGTAGTTTAATTTAACTTCAATCATATCTGCATAGTGATCAAGTATTATTAGTTTTTTGCAATTTTTGTGAGTAAAACTACTGAAACTACACTAAAGTCCACCTCCAAGATATTGTGACTGGCCACATCAAATTCCTTATGGGAGAATTAGCAGAGCTCTTCTATTCAATGTAGAGGGGTTAAGGTCAATCCATATGGCGCTCTAAATTTCTAAAATGTTATGTCTCAGTTTGTATGAATATATTTTGTATTTTAAAATGACCAATTACTCATTAAAAATTCACACTTACTCGAGCAGTATTATATTTTTATTGACGTATTTGCTTTTCCCAGAAAGCTTTTCCAGAAAGCTGTAATGTAACCTTAAATATACTGTTTTTTAGAAAAAGTTGAAATTAGTATTATCTGTAAACTCTCAATCCGTTTCATGTTTGTTTGGAGCATGTTAACTTGCATCTTCTCTATGAAATGAAATTCACATTAGTCATGAGTTATGCCATTCACAAATACGTGTTAATGAGGTTACTGCATACTATTGGCTAACAGAGTAACTCTGTTGTGCAGTACCCCAACCTGGGGCCTGTGCACGAAAGTAGAATAAAGATATCCAGGATAAATGAAAAAGCGCGCTAGATTAATGTGATCGCTCATAGCGGCTTAATCGGTGCATGTTTGCGAGCCAGGATGACAGGTGGAGCTATGTCCAGCCAGGTGTAGATAGCTGGGT
>NC_045737.1:34907858-34923567 GCF_008692095.1 Etheostoma spectabile | reverse complement strand
AAGTGCACGTTCACGTCTTTCTCAAATAGACCACGGTATCGATCACAGATTTACTGATTCAGAATTGAGAAGACGCATGCGCCATATGTTTAACCCAATGAGCAGCAGCTTCTAATGGAAAAAAAACGAGGGGAAGAATATGCAGAAATGGAAACACGGCTGTTAACAAACGGAAAGAAAAAGCCCAACAGACTATAGTGGACCGACTGCATGTGTAAGGATGAAAAAATATCTACTTAGCCTCTAGTCACTCCACATTTTATTTACAAAGTTGTAGGCTAAACTGTTTAATTGCTTTAAATATGCTCGTTTCATGTTTCTGCTTTTTAAATGTGCTGGTTTTACTGTAAAGTGTCTTTGGAGAGCTACCATGTAAGCCCCCGCTATCACTAACCATGTTTATTTATGTAGCCTACTTTGCCTTAAAAGTGAGTAGATGGAATTAATGTTCCTCGGGAAATGGACGCTAAGGACTCTAGGCTTCATTTCAAACCCTCATTCACAACGTGGGAACATGTTATACAGCCATATGCACAAATCTCTTTAAGCTATGTCTAATTCTAAATATCTTTGAACAATAAATGTTCATAGAGAACATCAAGAAAGGGACAAAACAAAACAAAAAACCTTAAGTGGCCTTCAATGGCTGTGACTTCCGGTGAAGGTCAGGGGCTTCGACAGACCAGACCCGGGTAGCAGAGGCTGGCTCTGGGGACGTGGAACGTCACCTCTCTGGGGGGGAAGGAGCCGGAAATGAGTCAGTATTTGTAATTTATACCATAAGCTGTAAAACATTTATATCACATATAACGTATATATAATATATTAGGGCCAAACAGTATCTATCTACTAAACTCTCTGTGCCGCCCATTCGGTTAATGCCTCTATAAGGGACTACCTCACCGCCTTTAGTAGGTTACACCTGTCCAACTGCTCGTTAAACTACTTATTTCGTAAACCATCCAATCCACATGGCGCAACTCAGTGCATTTAGGCATGTAGACATGGTCAAGAGAATCGCCTACGTTCCAAACCGATCATCATATGGAATAAGGTGATTTGAGTGACTTTGAACTGGCATGATTGTTAGGTGCCAGAAGGGCTGGCTTAGTAATTCATAAATGCTAATCTACTGGGATTTTTTCAACGCACAACCATCTCTATGGTTTACAGTAATTGTCCAAAAAGAAAAAAAAAACATCCGAGTGAGCGCGTTGCTGTGCGGAAATGCCTTGTTGATGCCATAGGTCAGAGTATATATTGCCAGAACTTGTTCTAGCTGATCGAAGGTCAACAGTGACCAAATAACACCCTTACAACCATGTGGGCAGACGGCGCATCTCTGAACGCCAGTACGCCACTTTGAGCAGATGGGCTACAATCATCATAAGACACATCCGGGTGCCCACTGCCTTTCAAGCTAAGAACAGGAAAATGATACTAAATGCACAAGCTCATCGAAATTGGACAATATCACTATTGGAAAACGTTGCCTTTTCCTGATTATTTCGATTTCTGAGCTTCGACAAAAAAGTCGGAGGATAGGTCAATTTGGCGTCTACAAACATGAAAGCATGGATCCATCCTGCCTTGTCTCAACGTTCAGGGCTGGTGGTGGTGGTTTCATGGTGTGGAATATTTCCTTTTTCTGGCACTCCTTTGGGCCCCTTGGTCCATTGAGCATCGGTGCAACGCCACAGCCTACCTGAGTTTTGTGCTTGGGACCATGTCATCAACACCTGTATTGACCATAATGTACGCAACTCTTGATGGCTACTTTCATCAGGATATGCGCCTTTCATAAGCTGGAATGCATCACAGACTGGTTTCTTGAACTGGACAATGAAGTTGGCTGTACTCAATGCTCCACAGTCACCGAGATCTCAATCCCTAGTAGCAGTCTTTGGGATGTGGGTGGTAACGGGAGATTCGCATCATGGATGGTGCAGCCGACAATCTTCGCAACTGTCGTGATTGCCATCATGTCAAATAGTGACCAAACTCCCTGAGGAATGCGTCTAGCACCTTGTTGAATCTATGCCACCACCAAGAACTGAGGCAGTTTCCTGCAGCAAAAGGGGGCCAAGACCCGGTACTAGATGGGACAATAAATAAAATCTTGGAACCGTAAAGTTTAAATTTGGCATCATCCCTATATAAATTATAAAATTGAATGTTGAAGTGAGTCATGAGTATTCAATCACTTTTTACCTACCATAAGTAATCCCCAGCTCTGGAACTCCCTCCCCACCCGACCTCCGCAACATCAACTCTCTCCCCGTTCAAAACTACTAAAAACCCATCTGTTCCAGCTCGCTTATCTGTAAATACACTGGTCCTGTCCTGTTTTTTTTTTTTTTTTTATTTTGTTTGTTATTACTATTACACTTTCGGTTTCCTGTATCAGTCTTGTTATGTCTGTAAGCGTCCTTGAGTGTTAGAAAGGCGCTGTTTTAAATAAACATTATTATTATTATTATTACCTTGCTTTGTGGCAGCCCCCCACCACCTGGACTCTCGTTTTCTGACATTGGACACAACCAAACAAAAGCCTGACATTACCCACTTTCCAATAATCGTGGCTTACGTATTTTTTGGTTTAAGTCTGACCTGTGAACAAGTGGGCCCTTTTGCAATAAACGTAATGAGGGGCAATTTTTTGCTATTAAATTTGGGGTTTGGGGTGTGCCCCCCCCCCCTGTTTTATTTTACCTTGTGTGTTGTTTGTTGCTGTTTTTTTTTTTTTTTTTAGTTTATAAGAAATTAAACCGGTTATTACACCTTTACATTGCTTTCTCTGATCATTAACAATTGTACTATCAATACCAATTTGTGATCAGATTTATTTTTCAGCGTTCTTAATGTCACAGTTATTTTTGTTTTTCTCATATTGATAAACACACAAAATAACCCCAAACCTGTTAATTAAATTAAACTTTTTCATCGTGAAATCTTGTGTTGCTTTTGTAAAATGTAAAATAGATATTTTGTTACATAATAGAGATGAAAAATAAATGTTCGTGGTTTTAACCTAATAAGTACAGCATTTGTGTTGGAGTTTTCCTTATCAGATATTGTTATTCCTTCATTCCCCCTCTTTTAAAACCAAGTTCCAATTATTGGTTTATGTGACACTTTTATGGAAATGTAGCTTTTATCATATATCTCATCACGTCACTCCAAGTCAACCATTTGAATGATTGTATTATATTTATCATTAGGTATTTTATTGAGAAGTTTTTGGGTAGTCTTGTCTATAAAGTCTATTTTTATAACATTTTAACATCATGTCTCTGGGGAAGAACCATCAGTTGTCCATTGTGGAGTGGGTTGTGTCCCACTGTACACTGATGCTGGTGTGGTCTGAGCCTGGGCTGCCTGGTTACGGTCTCCAATGTGAAAGTGGTCTCAGGCACGGGTCCATCTAAGGATGTTTCAGAAAGAGGGTGGCTCTAGCCTCACCCATAAGAGGCGTTTGCCCATGTTGGCTCTTGAGTCCTTGCGGCATTTGTATGCGTGTCATCCCCCCATCTCAACTCCCCTCACTCCCCCTTTTATTCTATCCAGTTTCATTCTAATAAAGGGAAAATTACCCAAAAAAAATGCTTTAAAAAAAGAACGTTTGAAAAAGACCATAGGAATACACAAGGAATAGGATAATGGCCCTGCCTAGAGGAAACCTGGGTCCCCGTTCTGGAGCCAGTCCCGATAGATACAGTGGGGCTCGAAGTTTTGGGCACCCCAGGTAAAAATTTATTCATGTGCATAACGAATCCAGAAAAGATGGAAAAATGTCCGATAGGTATCAATGACAGATTAAGATTAGTATTATAAGTCACAAAAGTCAGATTTATTAGTTTCCATCATTTACCCTTTCATATGACTAACACAAAAAAATGTTGTTAGTTTGGAACCCTGCCGGGGTCATCCTTGAACCCCCCTTCCCTTTGCAAGTAGCACAGCTTGGTAACGCTTCTTGGTAGCCACCATGAGTCGTTCAATTCTGTTTGAGGTATCTTCGCCCCATTCTTCCTTCCCAATTCTTCCAGTTCTTTGAGATTTCTGGTCTGTCTGTCACACACTGCTCTTTTAAGGTCTATCCATATTTTTTTCAATTTATGTTTGAGGTCAGAGATTGTGAAGGCATAGCAAAAGCCTCATTTACGCCTCTTGGATGTCATCCTCCACCTTGTATTTTGAATGGTGTGTTAGAGGATCCATTATCCATTTGTAAAGCCATCCTCTCTTTGAGTTCAGCTTTTGTTCACAGATGGCATCAATTTAGCGTTCAAAATTTGCTAATATTTTTTATTGACTCCAATTTTTGTCTTCTCATCTGAACTGTTCTTCTGCGGTCACTGGCGTGCATGACAACCCCAAAGCATGATTGATCCACCCCCATGCTAAACCGTTGAAACAGAGGTTCTTTCATTAAATTCTGTCCCCTTTCTTTTCCAAACGTACCTTTTGCTCATGTGCGGGCAAAAAATTCTATTTAACCTCAGAACTTGTTCCCACCTGCACAGTCTTGTCTAATGTTTCCTGTTGCAACTTCAACACCTGATTTTTTTGTGGTGAGTACTTAGAAGAGGTTTTTTCCTTCTGACAACTCTCCCATGAAGACCATATAGTACAATACTCGTTTTAGTGGAATGGTGTAGCACACGGCCATGGTCTCCAGGTCTTTCTGATGGATTCGTCAGTCTGAACGTGGGTTTGGGACTTCCCGTTTCCTCACAATCCTCAACTGTTTGTCTGATCTTGGTTCTTGGTCTTTCCCAGATCTTGCTTTAGCTTCCCACTTTTTCCATTTCTTAAATCCATTCCAAACAGAGGATATTGGCATCTTAAAACCCTGTTGCGATCTTCTTTATAGCCTTCTCCTGCCTTTGTGAGCTTCCACTATTTTCAGTTTCTTTTTTTTCTGACTGCTTAGAAGAACCCATTAGCTGATTTGGGGTCTGGTCAGATGAGCTGGTCATTTAAGACCTGTCAGTTGACGTCACCTATCTTTCCAGATGATGATTGAGAACAATCCATGACGCTTCAGGTCTCAGCCTTTCCAAAGGGGGCGGTGCATGCTAGAAACTCCCTGCCGGGTGCCCACACTTTTACTAGAAGCCTTTTTTTTTAAAAAAATTTCTGTTATTATGAAAGTGTAAATGATGGAAATAAAATCTAATTTTTGTGACAAATTTCTAATCTGTCATTTATGCCTTTTTGGATACCTTTTTCTCCATCTTTCGGGGCTTCTTTATTGAACATTTATAACACATTTTACGGCTGGGGTCTCAAACTTTTGAGCCCCACTGTAGATAGTCTATTGTCATTGCATCTCTTCTAGCACACATTCCTCAGTCAGCTAGATTTCCGTAGGCCTCCCGGCCCCAGATCGCAGAGCAGCATCCCTGGCTTTCAGAAGATCAAATACTTTCCTGTTGAACCAGTGCTTCTGGTTAGAGATCGTTTGACTATGGTTTAGTGCGGGTAGTGTTATCACTACAGACCCTAATGTATTACAGTACTGTGTTTGTGGTTATGGCTCAATGTCTGCCATTGGTCCAAAGAACTCCCACACAGTATCCTCAAGCATTCCTTTAGCTCAGATTCTGTTCCTCCAGTTCCGTCGTGCCCAAAGAGTGATAGACGTGGGTTTGTGGGGTTTCCCTAATTACCACCCCAATCTTGCCTCTTATGAAAAGTCGTTTCGCACACCTTTTCAATATAACACAAAATAGTGTCTTTTTTGTCTTTTTGAACCACTCTGAACTGTTTTAACTCTATCTGTTTACCATGCTTTGTGGGTGTGACGTAGCAGCCATGTCCAAGATCCCCCCACCCTCAATCTTAGGGTTCCCCCGATTTGGGCCAAAGAGTTCCCTTATTCCTAGTATATGACGCAGTTGGAGAAGGTATTTCAGTCCCACAAGAATACTGGTTCAGCAAAGGTTTGAAGATTAAAATGGATAGCATGACTTCAAGAGGTGAGGGTGGGATGAATGAATGTATTTCTCATCTGCAAATGAATCCAGTGCAGCCGAAGACAGGGAGAGGGCAGCTATCAATTGGCTGTATCAGAATGATAGCTGTTCTCAGAGAGTAGACAGAGCGTATATTCCGCATCTCTCTTTCTGTTCCGTACTTATGGAGATCGTGAAGACGTTGAAACTATTGCTTCCCCCTTCCCACAACTCCTCATGCCGGTTCCTCTCCCGAAGCAAATGCTACTCACTTTGAGTTCTACGGTCTTACGTCGCTTTCCTCCATCACTCTGCTCACCACCACTCTCAACCTGCTGGTCATCATCTCCGTCTCCCCTTCAATATGGGGGACTTAGTGCATGGAATTGAAATCAAACTGTATAGGGATGTTAGAATTTGGTGGAAGTTAGTGTCAGATTGAATAATTGTGTCCTAGATCGCATATAACAAATCACAGTGTTTGCTGATTTTGCTTACGGCAGCTCTACACCCCCTCCAACCTCTCCTCTCCTCCCTTCTGTCTATCTCAGATGTTCTTCGTGGGCCTCCTCATGGTTCTTTCAAATTATGCCATAATGCTGCTGTTCCTCGTTGCCTCATGTTATTATGTATATCTTTTGGACATCCATTACTGTCTGCTTCATGGGAGCATTGTGCTCGATATCTATTGACCCGCTATGGTTGGCTATTTGTTTATCCTATGCATTACTCTACTAAAGTCACAGTGAAAAAGAGTTCAGTTAGTATTTGTGTTGTGTGATATTTCTGTATTTTTTTTCAAACTCTTATCTGAGTGGCTAACGTGCAACACCAACTGGCAGGTATACCTCCTGCTCTGGGGAGTGTGTGGGTTGTCACAATTATTTCGCAGGACTTGTTGCTCTGTTTATCCTTATATCGTCCTGTAAACGGTCATCATAGTTTCTTATCTGAGGTGTGTTGTGGTTTGCTTCTGTGTGTCTCAGCTCGTGCCATGCGGTTCATAATTGCAGCTGTCCCACTTCGGTTTCAGTGAAAGTAACTGGGGGGGGGGGGGGGGGGCTAGAAAAGCTGAAATGAAAGCAGCGAGGACTCTCGGGTGGTTTTATCGGTTTTGTGTTTCTAATAGCTTCTCCCCATATTGACTGGTGTTGCTCTTCAGGCGTAACTTGCTCATCTTCATCGATGCATTTGTGTTTGTGTGTCTTTTTCTATTTTCACTCCTGTTTAAAAACCCCTGCATCGATGCCCTTTTACCCCGGTTCAGAAAATGTATTCAAACTCATTGGAACACTTCAGATACGCAAGCCTGGCTCCATGAGACCACCTACTATAGAGAGACAAAATGTGACTGAACTTGTCCTATTGCAAAAATCAGTCAGCGGAAAGCAAAAACATTCTAATCTTTACATTAATTGCCCAAACTGTGTGTCACAAAAACCTGCGTCACTATTGACATTCAAAAATTATTGCTGCCGAATCTACTCCTGCTGAATTTGTTAGTTTTAACATCTATGATTTATATAGATATACATATATTTGGCTTTTCAACAGAATAATCATACCATAGCAACACTGCTTCATTCATGGTCATCTTTATAGTATCAACGAAGGAGAAAATGAACGTGTACACTTCTCAGGGGCTGTTCTTGTTCTTCAGTCAAATGCACAGTACTATAAATAAGTAGAGTTACAGTAGATGTTCTCTCTTTTAATGTAATAAGTTATATTGCATGATGGGGAGTAGAGAAATTGCCTATAGAGAATTCCTGTTTCCTAACCCTATGTTTACTATACTCTTTGAAGTAGCTTTCTGTACTTCGCCTACGTTCTATTTGAATGTTGGCAATTCATATTTTACCATTATTTGTGCAGAAACTACTAAAAAAAACAATAAAATTACCATTTTGGGCCATAAAGGAAATAACAATTTTTTTTAAATTGTTGTGTTTCCTTCTGGCTCTCTGCTGGAATTTAACAGCCCCTTCGATGGCCGTGTTAATGAATTCTCAGACAGCCCCCCTTTTTTTTTTAGGCAGTTTAGGTCTCAGGCACAAGATGGGCCGGTATTTTGATTAACTGCATTTTAAATACCACATTGTGTAAAAAAGTTGGCTTGCAAAAAAAAAAAACTTCAAGATCTTGATTATTAGGTTGAAAAACATTTATTAATGGAATTTCATTTTTTTAAGCAACGTTCTATCCCTTTATCTCCACCACAACTTTACAACCTATTAGCTTAATCACAGTCTTTGATTTTTAAAGACATTCTGATCATTTCAACACATAGCTCGGTTGTTTGTACATTTGGACGCTGTCGTTAGAGAGAAAAATGAAAACCAATCGGTGCTACCTACACTAAGTCATCGCTCCTGCTAAGTTAGCACCACACAGGCTAAACAGTGCAAGTTTTAAACTTGTTTTTTTTAGTCCTCTAAACATGTTTGAAATGTCATTAAAATGCCTACCCATGGGAATGTTGCCTTCTGAGGGTTTTTACTGTTGGTACTCTTACTGCTGTAGAGTGTGAAGAAATTCAATAAAAAAGTTGTGTTAGTATCACGCTGTGTTTAGTTCTGGGGTTGGGATGGCAGTTAGAGATCTGTAGGACCGTCTACACTACAACACAGAAAAGAGATAAAACAAAACTTTGGTAGGCTATCAATTTAATTAATTAAATATGGTAGTGTGTCTGCCCAACTTACAATAAATTATAATTGTCTCCGCTGTTGTACTACAGCCCTTACTTTAAAAAAAGCATATCTGTATATTTGAAACTCGCTTTTCTGGTGTAGTTTGTAACTGGTCCCGAAGCCTCTTGCAGTGTCACACAGAACTGAACACAGCTTAATTAGCACCACTTTCATATTTGTTTCCTCCTAGCAGTCAGATTCACTGTGGTTCACTCTGAAGGAATCACTGTCACATGGGGAAAGATGCATTTTTAATGTACATTTTGAACATGTTAAGAGGCTAAACATTTTAAAAAACCTGCCCTATTTAAGCCTGCTGGATCCTAACCCTAGCATGAGTATCACATGGTGTTTGCAGCACCATTGGTTGTTTTTTCTCCCGCTACTGACAGCGATCCAATTTCCAAACAACAGAGCGCCATGTTTGAAATTGACCGTAATTCTCCTTTAAAGCGTAACTCTTTCCAAATTGCAACCTAAGTTCTATTTGTGATGGCCAAGTCAAACTTTTGTTTAAACAGCATAATAGGACAGAAGAGCCACTTTACGATTTACCGTATTATTGTTTTTTGGTCATGGGGGCCTTTTGAATGGAGTGCTAGGGGCACTTCTATGATAGCATCAAAAGAGCTGATTTTAAACCTAAGACGGGCTCGGACAGAACTGAACTTTGTCACATATCACACAACCCATGGGCTCCAATACACATGAATGCAAGCATTGTAGGACATTGACTTGTGTCCACAATGAACAATGAACCATAAGATGTTTAACAGTAAATGGAATGCTGTTTAACTCAACTGAGAACTTAATTAGGTCAGTACTTAGAAAGATCTTCTGAATCAACATGCCGTCCATGCATATCCTCTGTGTAAGTCAGTAGAGTAGATGCTAAAGCTAGGTCTCATTGGAGATTCGTCAATTTCCCTAGTGGAAAGCCACTGGCTTTGGTCAAACAACTCTAACAAGGCAAAGCCCCGGGATGATAAGTTCCAGGCCGAAATCCTTATGGGGCTGTATTGGATTACGGCTCTTCAACATTGCATGGAAGTCTGGACAGGGCGTGGTTGTTGTTGGTTCCCCTAGTGGGGGTGGTTCCCTGTTCAAAAGAGGGCCATATAGTTGTGTGCCAGTTAGGATGGGTCTCACACTTCTCAACCTCCCTCATAAAGTCCTACTCCAAGTGGCCTGGGATGTATGTTTGGAGCCTCAGTTTGCCTCCTTTCCAGTTTAACCCTCAATGTGTCCACCCCGTCCTGGGAGAGCCGGGACACTTGGTTCAGACGCCTTTTGCAATGGGAGGATTTCTCGCCTTTGTCCGACTCAGGACCTGCCTCATAGGCCAAGTTTTCAGTGACAAATCGGTTTTTGATCTTTTAAAATTAGACCAAGACTTTATAGATGTAAGTACTGCATGTTTGCAAGACAAGGCAGGTCTCGTTCTGGCTTAGTTTACAGCCGTGAACTCTTAAAAACCGAGCTCTGATCTGCTTATAACATGGTTTTTACTCGCAATTCTCACCAAGGTCAAAAAGGGGTTGGCAGCGCTCAACTCTAAGACCTTGTTTTAGGGTAGTTTTAAATAGACATAACACTTGAGTAGAACCACCTACCCATTGACTTCATTCTAAATGGATAATATAAGGGATACAGGCAAAACCTGGACATTTGCAGGTTTTTTAATGGGTGTGTTGCTTCTTTCCAATTGCATCCCCAACTGGGAATACAGGGGGGGTTTTTGGGACGTATATGTGAGAGCCCCCCATAATTAGTTCCTTTCCAGGTACTCCATGTGCCCCGAGAAAACCAGCTACAATTGGGAGTGTTTGTGTCCACCTGATTCAGGACAGAGCTCCGCCCCCTTTATTATGAAATTTAAAGTCCATTAAAATTGTTGGTTTTGTTGGTAGTCTGAATGCTTTTATCTGCCGACACATGCAAAAGACCACCTTCTTTTCCATAGTGTCACCACACCTGCTATAAGGTCATGACCTCTGGGCTTAATTGCTTTTTCCTTTGTAGCTTGCATTAGGCCATTTTCGCAAAGATATTTGACTATGTCCACAGTGGCAAAAAGCAGATCCCTAATGATCAAATATTGAGAAATTTGTTTTTAGTTTCAAATAGATCCACATGCACATATTCTTGATTTGAAAGCACTCAGCCTCACGGCCTTATACAGGACCTATTGCAGCAGAGGGACAGGGAGAGAGAGACAGCTATAACAATTGGCTGTTTTACAGAGAGCTTTGCTCAGAGAGGTCCGCAGAGCACTCTTTTTCCTCTCTCTGACGATGGAGGTTCGTGGAAGAATTGAACTCCTGCTTCCCACAACTCCTTAATCCTCCTGTAAGAAGCCAATGGCGTACTCACTTTGGAGTTTCATACTTGTCCTTTACAATCCTGTCCCTCCATCACTCTGTCTCACCACACACTCTCAACCCTGCTGGTCATCATCTCCAGCTCCCACTTCAGAAGTAGGGAGACTTAGTGCATGGAATTGAAATCAAAATGTTATTACTTTTGTGTGGAGTTAATAGTCTCATGTGATTTTTTCTGTCTCCTAGTACAAATATTGAATCAAATGTGGTTGCTGGTCTTCTCTCGGCAACTCACAGCCCACAAACCTCTCCTCCTCTCTCTGGCTGTCTCAGATTTCTTCTTCGATGGGCCCTCCGTGTTCTTTCAATTATGCTCATAGACTGCTGCTGGTATTTTTCTGGGACCCATACGTGTAATCTGTATTATCGTTTTTTGACTATACCATTCTTCTTGCATCTTTCATGAGCATGGTGCTCATACTTTGACCGCTATGGGTGGCTATTTGGATCCTATGCATTACGCCAGTACTAAAGTCACGGAAAAAGATTCAAGTTTAGTATTTTGTTGTGTGTTTGGAATGTTTCCGTAGTTTTTTCAAACTCTGATTCTGAGGGATAATTATGTACACCCGGCAGGTTATAACTCCTGCCTGGGGAGTGTGTGGTTGTCCTGGTTTACAGTGCAGGATTTGTTTG
Source organism: Etheostoma spectabile (assembly GCF_008692095.1). NCBI lineage: Eukaryota > Metazoa > Chordata > Actinopteri > Perciformes > Percidae > Etheostoma > Etheostoma spectabile. Next base: position 34,911,897 of record NC_045737.1, on the reverse strand, counting down.
ATCTGTTGTGTCCTTTTATTATACCTGTCACTGGGGGGGTCCATCAAGTTCCTGTTATATGCGAGTGTTTTTGTGGTGGCTGGGTCCTAGGCTCGCTGCCATGCGCGTCTCATATTGCAGTCTGTCACACTTCAGGGTTCAGTGAAAGTAACCTGCTAAAAATCTGAATGAAAGCGCCAGACTCTTGGTGTTGTTATAGTTGTTTTTCTAAATGTCCTCTGTCCCATATTACTTGTGTTGCTCTTACTGAACTTTGCTCAATCCTTATAGCAGCTGCTTTTGTAATATGTCCTGTATTATTTTAACCTCCTGTTAAATCCTCTGTCTATGCCCATTTTTTACCCCTGTTCAGAAAATGTCTTAAACTAGTGTACCCTTCAGTAGCCTGGCAGCCTGCTCCAGTGAGAACCAACATACTATGAAGGCATTACAAATAATTTTGCTTGACAAGACAATATATACAATCATAGTCCCGTATTCAAGAAACGATGTACTCTTTTGCAGTATTGCATGGACTGTATGTCACTGAAATCGTGGGACTATGATCAGTTAAACGCAATCTATCTCCTTGCTGTATTTGTTGTAGTTTTTTACATCTAGAATATAGATACCGCATATGTTTCAGAATTAAAATTTATTCAATCTTCTAGGCCATATAAGCAAGCAGCTATCTAAACCCCCATGCGCATTGGTTTATGCATGCACATTTTTATCCATTTATTAAGAGAAGGAGAAAAGGACCACAGGCATGCTGGTGCTATCCACAGCTGGCCCGTCTTCAGGCAAAGTGCACTGTTTTGTAAAAGGGAAATGCATGCCGGGAAGAGAAATGCCTGTGTTTACCGGTACACTATATTATAATACATGTAGTTTAATCTTACACTTCAAATTGTTCATATCTGGCATAGTGATCAAGTAATTATTAGTTTTTTTGCAATTTTTTTGTGATACTCAAACTACTGAAGCTACACTAAAGTCCCACTCCAAGATATTGTGACTTGGCCACATCAAATTCCTAATGTGGAGAATTAGCGAGCTCTTCTATTCATGTTAGAGGGGGTATGTCCAATCCATATTGGGCTCTAATTTCTAAAATGTTATTCTATGTTTGTATGAATATATTTTTGTATTTTTAAAATGACCATTACTCATTAAAAATTTAAGCCACATTCTCGAGTTTTCAGTATGTTTATATTTTTGTTGGTTATTTTTGCTCTTTCGGTCTCATGAAGCTTTTCCAAAAGCCTTGTGTGTAACACTTTAAATAACTGTTTTTTAGAAAAACAGTTAAATATGTATTTTTATCTGTAAACTCTCAACCTCCTTTTATTTTGTTGGTAGCTATGTAATTGCATCTTCTCTATGAATGAAATTCACATTAGTCATGAGTTTATTTGGCCAGTCACAAATACGTGTTCAATGAGGTACTGCATACTATTGGCTAACAGAGTAACAACATCATGTTTGTGCAGTACCCCACCTGTGGCCTGTTGCACGAAAGTAGAATAAAGATATCCAGGATAATGAAAAAGCGCGGCTAGACTTAATGTTATCGCTCATAGCGGCTAAATCGGTTGCATGTTTGCCGCCTAGGATATGCATATATGCCAAGCCAAGGCCTGCCCTAGTAGCTGGGGGTAGTGCACGTTCACGTCTTTCTCAATAGACCACGGTACGGATCACAGTTTTACTGATTCAGAATGAGAAGACGCATGCGCCATTGTTTAACCCATGACAGCAGCTTCTAATGGAAAAAAAAACGAGGGGAAGAATATGCAGAAGGAAACACGGCTGTTAACAAACGAAAAGAAAAGCACAGACTATAGTGGACCGACTGCATGTGTAAGGATGAAAAAAATATCTACTTAGCCTCTAGTCACCCACATTTTATTTACAAAGTTGTAGGCTAAACTGTTTAATTGCTTTAAATATGCGCGTTTCATGTTTCTGCTTTTTTAATGTGCTGGTTCTTATGTAAGTGTCTTGAGCTACCCTATGTAAAATGCAATTAATAAATTATTATTATGTAGCCTACTTTGCCTTAAACGTGAGTAAGGAAGTAATGTTCCTCGGGAAATGGACGCTAAGGACTCTAGGCTTAATTTCAAACCCTTATTCACAACGTGGGAACATGTTTACACCCATATGCACAAATCTATAAGCTATGTCTAATTCTAAATATCTATTGAACAATAAATGTCATAGGAACAATCAGAAAGGGACAAAAACAAAAACAAAAAAGTAAGTGACTTCAATGGCTGTGACTTCCTGGACGGTCAGGGGCTTCGACAAGACCGACCCGGCAGAGGCGGGCTCTGGGGACGTGGAAAGTCACCTCTCTGGGGGGAAGAGCCGGAACTTGGCGGAGGTGCAGCGCTACCATAGATCTGGTGGGGCTCACCTCTACGCACAGGTCTCGGTTCTGGAACATACTGCCTGAAGGGGTGGACCTGTCCAACTCCGGTATGGTTGCCCAGGTGTGAGGGCGTTCCGGGCGGTGTGTTGGGATACTCACAAGGCCCCGGCTGAAGCGCTGCTGTTACGTTGTGTTACCGCCCACCGGTGAAGAGAGTGGGTCGCCTCCCTACTCCCTGCTGGGGGGGGGGAGAACTCTAATGTTGTTTGGTGCCTATGTCCCATAAAATTCGGAGTATGTCGGACCGTCTTGAGACCCTGAATGGATAGTCCTGTATGGAATGAAAAAAGATTGTATTTAAACAAGACAGAAATGTCCAAATTTGGCAAGACAAAAGTTTGGTCGCCTGTACATAATTGACAAATTTACTACAAATCTAAATTATGTCAGCAAATTAAAAGTGGTGCTGTTAGATTCAATTTAATCTCTTGTATGATTCCATGAGCTTTAAAAGGACTGGACCATGCGGTTTGGTAAGGATTCATACAATGTATTGAAAGTCATCAGGAATAGCTAGGTAAAGCCTCTTGCTGCCTCCTAGAGTTCAATCAATATTCTTTGTTTTGGTCTGCCATGCTTCCTCTTCATCTACCCCACATTTCTCCCTGATGTTTCATGTTCTGGTTCAGGGCTGGTCAATCCTTGAGTCATCTGGATCTTCTTCGCCTTGAGAACTTTGAAGTGGAGATGGAAGTAGGCTATGGTAGAACCTCCTGCTGCAGAAGTTGGGCCTTTTTATGGTTGGGAATATAAGAGGTAGCTAAGATTTCTTGGTATTTGGCGACTATTGACGTTGCCTTTCCACCCTTCACGCATCTCTCCACAACCCATACTGATGTAACCAAAAAAAGAAAAAAAAAAAAAAACAAAAGGACGAAAAAAAGAAAAAAAAAAAAAAGAAAAAAAAAAAAAAAACAAAAAAAACAAAAAAAAAAGAAAAAAAAAAGGAAAAAAAAAAAAAAAAAAAGAAAGAAAAAAAACGCCCAGATCATGATTTTTGCCTTCTCCCGCCACACTTCAGTTTTCTGGTGAATCTTTGGATCCCTGCAGGCTCCAGTAGGTCTCCTGCCATATTTGCGGCAACTGGTGGTGTAATTACACAGAGATTCTCTGAAAAATCCACTTTCTTCCACTTCGCCTCCAGCGTCCACCTTTTTAGGTCAGGCTGTGGGCCTTGGCACATGTCACACGTTTTTTCTATTGGCTTTTGTTTTAGTGCTTGGCTTCTGGGGCACTGATTCAACCTGGAGGCCATTTCCGACAGAATCCGACAAAACCATATCTGGTTGACACAGGGACTCTTTCAGGGGACCAGGTCTGGTGGAGCTCTGCTGCGTGGAAAATGGCTGGCTGGATGTTCGAGTCCAACAAACGTTCCCTCATGTCGAGCGTTTGTCTTGCGGTGTCTGCCTACCTGACGGCTTGCAAAAACATCTCCAGTGTCTTCAAATGTTTCTTTAATCCTCTGTACTTGAACCTGGACCCAATTTGAAGGTGTCTGCCACATCACAGTGGATCTGGTCTTCACGCCTCTTGATAATCAAAACATTAGTCTCATGGTGATCTTAGGCCGTGTTTGCAGAGGTCTATTGCAGTATGTGAAGGTCCTAGTGTCCTGGGGTT
>NC_045737.1:34905103-34907833 GCF_008692095.1 Etheostoma spectabile | reverse complement strand
TGGCGGGAGGTGGCAGCCGCTACCATATATCTGGTGGGGCTCACCTCTACCACAGTCTCGTTCTGGAACGATCCTGTGATAGGGGTTGGACCTGTCCACTCCGGATGTTGCCCAGGGTTGAGCGCCGGGCGGGTGTGGGGATACTCACAAGTCCCCGGCTGAAGCGCTGCTGTCGTTGTGTTACCCCCGGTGGAGAGTGGGTCGCCTCCCTACACTGCTGGGGGGGGGGAAAACTTCTTGTTGTTTGTGGCCTATGTCACCAAAAATTCGGAGTATTGGCTCTTAGAGACCCTGAATGGAGTCCTGTATGGGGCTCCCACATTGGGGCACCCTCCATCGTTATGCTGGGGGATTCACGCCCACGTGGAGTGATGGATGGAGATAGCTTTGGAGGCGTGATTGGGAGGACACAGGGTCCCTGATCTAAATACAGCGTGTTGTCTGTTGTGGGTCTGTGCGCGTAATCAGGATTGCCTCACAAAACCCACACCAATGTTCGAACTAGGGAATCTCTACTGTACGCACCAGTAGTAACAGAGCACCCTAGGCCAAAGGTCCAATGATGGACTTTATAATGTGTTCATCTGTCTGAGGCCGTGTGTTTTGTTGACCACTTGGGTGAAGAAGTGGGCCAGAGCTGTCCACTGATCACCATTTGGGTAGTGGGGTGGGGAAGGGGAGATGGTGAAGGACTCTGGAACCAGACTGGTAAGACAAACGCGTTGTGCGGTGTTTAATTGGGAGACGTCTGAGGAGGGCCCTTTATGACGGACTTTCACAGTCACACCTCCGCGGAGCTTTTGTGGCATCCCGGTGGAGGTGGTGGCATTGAACTGTAAGTGAAACGATGTTCAAAGTTTCCCATTGCTGGAGGCTGCGGCGGGCGAAGCTGTGGGTTTCTTAGGGTATTAGGTGTCATCAAGGGGCGGTAACCCAAACCTACCCTGGGGAACCGATTGGTCAGGGATAGCCGTCCGTACTGACGATAAGGGGCCTTTCCGGGATAGTAATCTTCCCCGGATGACACTCCGGAGGCAGATTGCAGCTAGGTACCGACGGGCCCGAAAGGGCGCAGCTCTGCTGTGACGAGGTAAAGCAGCCGGGTTGTGTGAGAATTTTGGAGAGATTTGATGGAGAAGGACTTTTGGTCGGGCACCAAGCCGCTTCGTGGAAAACGTTCGCACCTCAGAGTGGTGGAAGCGAGGGAATCATCCAAGCTGTTAATACGTAAGGATGGTGACGTTGTTGACCCTCAACTGAGGACAGGTAAATTAGTGGCTGGTGAAGATCACTTTTAGGAACGCCTAAATCCCAGCTGACACTCCCCCTCTGTGGTAGAGGCAGAGTGGAGGATGATGGGGGATTGTTTGTACAATTTTCCCTGGTGGAGGTCACTGAGAGGTCAACACAACTCCACCAGCGGCAAAGCCCCAGGGATTGATGGGAGGATCGTGGCCAGAAAGGTGCCCTAGAATCGGACTCTGGGTTGGAGGAGGGATCGTTTGGTTTGACACACCTCTTCAACATGCGTGGGAATGTCTGGGTACGGTGCATCTAAGAGTGGCCAGGACGGGGGTGGTGGTTCCTCTTCAAAAAGGGGGACCGAGGGTGTGGGTGCCAATTACAGGGGTATCACACACTTCTCAGCTCCCCTGGTTAAGTCTACTCAAAGTTGCTGGAAAGGGAGGGTTCGGGTCTATAGTTCAAATCTCGGATTGAAGAGGACAATGCGGATTCGTCATGGCCGTGGAACAAAGGAGTCAATCTACTCTCCAGGATCCTGGAGGGGCTGGAGTATGCCCAATCCAGTCTACATGTGGTTTTGTTGATCTTGGAAAAGGCGTATGACGGGTTCCCGCCGGAGAAACTGTGGGAGGTGCGGGATATGGGGTGGAGGGGGGTCCAATTCTCAGGGCCATCCCATTCTCTGTATAAGAACCAAAGTGAGCTGTGCCGGGTTCCTCGCAATAAGTACGAGACTCGTTTTCCAGGTGAGGGTTTGGCCTCCGCCAGGGCCTGCGCCTTGGTCACCAATCATTTTGGTGTAATATGTTATGGACAGGAACTATGTTGGGGGCGAGGAAGCTTTGCATTCGTTGGGTCTCGGGATCTACTATCACGCTTTTGCAGATGATGTGTCCTGATGGCGTCCATCTGTCTGTGGCCCTTCATCACTACATGGATTTCGGTTGCGCAACGAGGTGTGAAATGGAGAGGATGTGAGGATCAGTACCTCTAAATCTTAGTGCCATGGTTCTCAGCAGGAAAACGATGGAGCGTAGTTTTCTTCAGGTAGGAGTGAGGTTCTTACCATTGAAGGAGTAAGTTAAGTACCGGTGTGGTCCTTGTGTCGCGATGTGAGTGGACCATGGAGCGTGAGCATTGGGTTGGAGGATCGAGCAGCTTGTGCGGTGTTACATTCCGTTTTAGTCGCCCGTTTTGGGACGAAAAAAAAGGAGTGGAGCCAGAAGGCAAGCTTTTCGATTACAGGGAATTTTTTGTCCCTATCTCACTTGGTTCCTGGAAGTGCTGGGTCATGACCAACAAGAACAAGATCTCAAGACATGGATGTATCCGGTGTTTTTATACACACCTGAGACCTAATTGATCCATTATTAGTCACAGGTGAAGCTCATGTGACAAGACGACAACACTTATGTCTTTGCAAAAACTGACTCAACGGGCTTTACCAAGCTGTGAATATTAGAATACTTTTTGACAGTTTCTTTT
>NC_045737.1:34904999-34905091 GCF_008692095.1 Etheostoma spectabile | reverse complement strand
TTATTACAAAAGATGTTGGGATTAAAATGAGCCATTTCTTGTAAATAAATCTTGATTACAAATATAATTCAGCGGCACTTAAGGTCAATTTG
>NC_045737.1:34904772-34904989 GCF_008692095.1 Etheostoma spectabile | reverse complement strand
AAGCGACAAGACTTTTGTCAGGGACTGTATAAAGCTGAAGCTGCATAGGCCACGGACGCAGCGCTGCTCATCTCTGCCTTTACAGAGAGAGTGGACACTGACGCAATGCACAGGTCTGCCGGGCAGCGGCTGCACGCCAGGCCGCCTCGACACACTACTGGCCCACCTGGACAGGTCCTGACTCTCCTGATTGCCACTCCGCATCTGGGTGCCCGTG
>NC_045737.1:34904233-34904351 GCF_008692095.1 Etheostoma spectabile | reverse complement strand
ACAGGCCCCTGCTCTTTTATGAAAAGCGCACTGAGATAACTGTTGTTGTGATTTAGCGCTATATAAAAAAAATTGAATTGAATTGAATTGTTTATGCCACACTATACCAAAGACCACA
>NC_045737.1:34904050-34904223 GCF_008692095.1 Etheostoma spectabile | reverse complement strand
CATATTGTCAACAACACCTCTATAAAGTTTCAGACCTCTGGGCTTAATTGCGTTTTTCCTTTGTAATCTCGCTATTGGCCATTGTGAAAAAATATATTTTGACATGTCACAGTGGAAAAGCACAGCCCTAAATGATCAAATTAAGTAAAATTTGTTTTTAATTTCAAGAGATC
>NC_045737.1:34903493-34903659 GCF_008692095.1 Etheostoma spectabile | reverse complement strand
AAATTTAAATGTTATACTTATTTGGTGGTAGATAGTCTCATGTTATTTTCTGTGTCCTATACAAATATTGACTCACAAATGTGTTGCTGGTCTTCCGCTCCAGGAAACTCCACAGCCCCTCCAACCTCCTCCTCCTCTCTCTGGCTGTCTCAGATTTCTTCGTGGG
>NC_045737.1:34903065-34903454 GCF_008692095.1 Etheostoma spectabile | reverse complement strand
CTGCTGGTACCTCGGTGACCTCATGTGTACTCTGTATTATGTTTTCGACTATACCATTTGTGTTGCTTCAGTGGGGAGCATGGTGCTCATATCTGTTGACCGCTATGTTGCTATTTGTGATCCTATGCATTACTCAACTAAAGTCACAGAAAAAAGAGTTCAAGTTAGTATTTGTGTGTGTTGGATAAGTTCAGGAGTTTTTCAAATTCTGATTCTGAGGGATAACTTTACACAACCAGGCAGGTATAACTCATGCTTTGGAGAGTGTGTGGTTGTCAGTGACTACATTGCAGATTTTGTTGATCTGGTGGTAACCTTTATTGGTCCTATTACTGTCATCATAGTTCTGTATATGAGAGTGTTTGTGGTGGCTGTGTCTCAGGCTCGTG
>NC_045737.1:34902838-34902980 GCF_008692095.1 Etheostoma spectabile | reverse complement strand
TCTCGGTGTTGTTATAGTTGTGTTTCTAATATGTCTCTGTCCATATTTCTGTGTTGCTGTTACTGATAACTTGCTCAATCCTTTATCTGCTGCATTTGTAATATGTCTGTATTATTTTAACTCCTGTTTAAATCCTCTGATC
>NC_045737.1:34902584-34902785 GCF_008692095.1 Etheostoma spectabile | reverse complement strand
TCAGATCCTGCAGCCTGGCTCCAGTGAGACCAACATACTATAGAGAGCATTAAAATTAATTTTGCTATTACAAGAAAAATATACTTAAAAGTCATAGGTCTGGGTAAAGTGAGAACATGCTACTCTTTGCATGTATTGCGTGAACTGTATGTCACATGAATCTGTGGAACTAATGAGCATTAAAAGGCAATCTACCCTGTG
>NC_045737.1:34902388-34902555 GCF_008692095.1 Etheostoma spectabile | reverse complement strand
ATATACCTGCATATGTTACAGAATGAAAGTTATGTCAATCTTCTAGGCATATAAGCAAAAAGTAGTCATAACCATGCAGCATTGTTATTCATGCACATTGATCATGTTTTTAGAGAAGGAGAAACTGACACAGCATGCTGGTGCATCCCACGGGCCTCTTCAGGCAA
>NC_045737.1:34902156-34902305 GCF_008692095.1 Etheostoma spectabile | reverse complement strand
CTTCAATCATATCTGCATAGTGAATCAAGTAGTTATTAGTTTTTTGCAAGTTTTTGTGCAGTAAACTACTGAAACTACACTAAAGTCCACCTCCAAGGTATTGTGATTGGCCACATCAAATTCCTTATGTGGAGAATTAGCAGAGCTCT
>NC_045737.1:34899328-34902146 GCF_008692095.1 Etheostoma spectabile | reverse complement strand
GTAGAGGGGTTAAGGTCAAATCCATATTGAGGCTGCTAAATTTCTAAAATGTTATGCTATCACTTTATGTAGAATATATTTTTGTATTTTAAAATGACCAATTAATCATTTAAATTAGCCCACATTTACTCATAGCAGTATTTTATATTTTATTGACGTATTTTGCTTGACCCATGAGACTCTGATCTCATGGGTTTTCCAGAAAGCTGTAAAACTTAAATATACTGTTTTTTAGAAAAAAGTTGAAAATTAGTATTATCTATAAACTCTCACATCCGTTTCATGTTTTGTTTGGAGCTATGTTAACTTGCATCTTCTCTTATGAAATGAAAATGAACATAGTCATGAGTTTATTGCCATTCACAAATATGTGTAATGAGGTAGAATACTATTTGGTAAAGAGTAATCATGTTGGTGGCAGTACCCCCACCTGGGGCTGGGGACGAAAGTGAATAAAGATATCCGGATAATGAAAAAAAAGCACAGTAGACTTAATGTGATCGTCATGCGGCTTAAGCGGTTGCATGTTTGCCGAGCCAGGATGAACGGTGGAGCTTATGTCCAGCCACGGTGTAGATAGCTGGGCTCAGGCCCGGCCCTAACCAATTTGGGTGCACTAGAAGATTTAGGTGGCGCCCCCTGGCATCACTGTACAGTTAATGATGTTAAACCTAACAATAGGCTGCTATTTATGACTTCGCCAACTAGGTATGCTAACCGGCTGATGCTGTTATCAATCATGTTCTGCCACAGCAATAAATCTACATGATCAACTCACCTTTACTGTAAAATTACCTCTGTATTCTTTGTAACGTTTTCTCATCTACTTTCTTGTTTCCTCCCCTGGGCATCAGGACAGTAGGACGCTTTGACATTATGAGATTTAGATGCAGGTAAAAGAGTCGGGCTTGGTTTTTGAATAAGTGACGTTTATTTAGGTGACCAGATTTCTCCAGCAAAATCCGGGGACATTTTCAGTCAGAAGCGTATTTACTCCAAAAACGTAATGTTTTTATTTTGAAACTTAAACGGGGCATAGACCTGAGCTGTTCTCATTAGGGGCTGAGGGCGCCCCCCCCCCCCCCCCCCCCCCCCCCCCCAGGTATCATAATAGAACCCCCTGTCTGCTAGTTCCTACTCCACTCCACTACACCTGCAAGAAGAAAGTCCTAATATTTAAGATAAAAATCCATCCTTCATTCAAGATAAAACAGTCCTAATATGTCAAGATTAAAAGTCCTAATTTTCAGCTGGAAAGTCCTTATATTTCAAGATAAAAATTCTAATATTTCAAGGATAAGAGTCATAAATTCAAAGATAGAAAGTCTTAATTATTTATAAAGATATAAAGGTCCTATATAAGTCGAAGATTTCAGATAGAAAGTCCTTTCTAGTCTAATCTGTCAAGCTGAAAGTCTCAATTTCAATAATGTTGTAATGTTTACTGACTAATGACAGCGTTTGCTTTATGCTCAAGCTTGTTTCTGGAACAGCTCATAGAGATCAGATACAACAAACTACTGAGGACATATTGTCCCTTGGACATGATGCAGTATAAAAAGAGCGCTGTTAAGTTAAGGGATATCCGTCCAGCTTGTATTTACGTTCATAAAAGTGCTGGTTGGGGCTAAAGAATCAGATAATATTCTAAGTGTTGACAAACTATTATGAAAGGGAACTTATAGAGGAGGTCGACTTTATGTAAAGATTAAGATCCTTTTTAAAAACATATTAAGCAACGAATTGCGTTCGCTAAAAGGCACCAGGCTCCATTGTAAATAACCAGTGATTTTTAACATAGTAATACGACTTCTAAAACTCTTGAGCACGCTGGCCTCGGCGTTGGAAGCCTGCGTGTGTTGGTGTGCGATTAGGCGCATGCAGTTTTTTCTTTCATTACAATTTCGGTCTTTCAGTCACAGTGAAAACGGGGAATTTCCGGGGAAGATCCAGCGGGGACAGGGTAGCCAAAATAAGGGGACTTCAATCGGAACAAACCGGGGAAGTACTGGTCACACTCGTTACAGGGTACAGCACCACGGCCGGTGCGCCCCTTGGTGGTTTGCGCCTTAGCATTTGCCTATACTGCCTACGCACCGCAGCCCTGGCTGGGAATAAGTGCCGTCACGTCGTTCTCAAATAGGACAACGGTTATAGATCACAGATTTATGATTTCAGAATTGAGGAGGATGACGCTGCGCCATCTGTTAACCAAAGGAGCAGCAGTTCAATGGAAAAAAACACGAGGGAGAATATGCAGAAATGGAAACACGGTGTCACAAACGGGAAAAGAAAAGCCCACAGACTATAGTGGACCGAACTGTGTGGAAGATGACAAAATATCTACTTGCCTCTAGTCACTCCCCACATTTATTACAAAAGTTGTAGGATCAAATGGTTAATGCTTAAATTGCGTTTTCAGTTTGGCTTTTAAAGTGTGGTTTTACGTAAGTGTCTTTGAGTAGCCTACCATTTGTACAGCACGATATAAATAAAATCGTATTATTGTAGCTACTTGCCTTAAAAGTGGTAGAGAGAATTACTGTTCCTCGGGAAAATGGAAGCTAACGGACTTAGGATTAATTTCAAACCATTTTCACAAACGTGGAACATGTTTTACAAAAAACCATATGCACAACTCCTATAAGCTATGTCTAATTCAAATATTTTGAACAATCAAACTTGTTCATAGAGAACAATCAGAAAGGGACCAAAACAAAAACAAAAAACGAAGGACTTCAATGTCGGTCTGTGACTTCGGTGAAGGTCAGGGGGCTCGAAGACCCGACCGGGCGGCAGAGGGCTGGCCTGGGGGACG
>NC_045737.1:34897002-34899303 GCF_008692095.1 Etheostoma spectabile | reverse complement strand
CATACTATTTGGCTAACAGAGTAATCATGTTTGGTGCAGTACCCCCACCTGGGGCCTGGGGCACGAAAGTAGAATAAAGATATCCAGGATAAATGAAAAAGCACAGCTAGACTTAATGTGATCGCTCATAGCGGCTTAATCGGTTGCATGTTTGCCGAGCCAGGATGAACGGTGGAGCTTATGTCCAGCCACGGTGTAGATAGCTGGGCTCAGGCCCGGCCCTAACCAATTTGGGTGCACTAGAAGATTTAGGTGGCGCCCCCTGGCATCACTGTACAGTTAATGATGTTAAACCTAACAATAGGCTGCTATTTATGACTTCGCCAACTAGGTATGCTAACCGGCTGATGCTGTTATCAATCATGTTCTGCCACAGCAATAAATCTACATGATCAACTCACCTTTACTGTAAAATTACCTCTGTATTCTTTGTAACGTTTTCTCATCTACTTTCTTGTTTCCTCCCCTGGGCATCAGGACAGTAGGACGCTTTGACATTATGAGATTTAGATGCAGGTAAAAGAGTCGGGCTTGGTTTTTGAATAAGTGACGTTTATTTAGGTGACCAGATTTCTCCAGCAAAATCCGGGGACATTTTCAGTCAGAAGCGTATTTACTCCAAAAACGTAATGTTTTTATTTTGAAACTTAAACGGGGCATAGACCTGAGCTGTTCTCATTAGGGGCTGAGGGCGCCCCCCCCCCCCCCCCCCCCCCCCCCCCCAGGTATCATAATAGAACCCCCTGTCTGCTAGTTCCTACTCCACTCCACTACACCTGCAAGAAGAAAGTCCTAATATTTAAGATAAAAATCCATCCTTCATTCAAGATAAAACAGTCCTAATATGTCAAGATTAAAAGTCCTAATTTTCAGCTGGAAAGTCCTTATATTTCAAGATAAAAATTCTAATATTTCAAGGATAAGAGTCATAAATTCAAAGATAGAAAGTCTTAATTATTTATAAAGATATAAAGGTCCTATATAAGTCGAAGATTTCAGATAGAAAGTCCTTTCTAGTCTAATCTGTCAAGCTGAAAGTCTCAATTTCAATAATGTTGTAATGTTTACTGACTAATGACAGCGTTTGCTTTATGCTCAAGCTTGTTTCTGGAACAGCTCATAGAGATCAGATACAACAAACTACTGAGGACATATTGTCCCTTGGACATGATGCAGTATAAAAAGAGCGCTGTTAAGTTAAGGGATATCCGTCCAGCTTGTATTTACGTTCATAAAAGTGCTGGTTGGGGCTAAAGAATCAGATAATATTCTAAGTGTTGACAAACTATTATGAAAGGGAACTTATAGAGGAGGTCGACTTTATGTAAAGATTAAGATCCTTTTTAAAAACATATTAAGCAACGAATTGCGTTCGCTAAAAGGCACCAGGCTCCATTGTAAATAACCAGTGATTTTTAACATAGTAATACGACTTCTAAAACTCTTGAGCACGCTGGCCTCGGCGTTGGAAGCCTGCGTGTGTTGGTGTGCGATTAGGCGCATGCAGTTTTTTCTTTCATTACAATTTCGGTCTTTCAGTCACAGTGAAAACGGGGAATTTCCGGGGAAGATCCAGCGGGGACAGGGTAGCCAAAATAAGGGGACTTCAATCGGAACAAACCGGGGAAGTACTGGTCACACTCGTTACAGGGTACAGCACCACGGCCGGTGCGCCCCTTGGTGGTTTGCGCCTTAGCATTTGCCTATACTGCCTACGCACCGCAGCCCTGGCTGGGAATAAGTGCCGTCACGTCGTTCTCAAATAGGACAACGGTTATAGATCACAGATTTATGATTTCAGAATTGAGGAGGATGACGCTGCGCCATCTGTTAACCAAAGGAGCAGCAGTTCAATGGAAAAAAACACGAGGGAGAATATGCAGAAATGGAAACACGGTGTCACAAACGGGAAAAGAAAAGCCCACAGACTATAGTGGACCGAACTGTGTGGAAGATGACAAAATATCTACTTGCCTCTAGTCACTCCCCACATTTATTACAAAAGTTGTAGGCTAAACTGTTTAATTGCTTTAAATATGCTCGTTTCATGTTTCTGCTTTTTAAATGTGCTGGTTTTACTGTAAAGTGTCTTTGAGTAGCCTACCATGTAAAGCACGATATAAATAAAATGTATTATTATGTAGCCTACTTTGCCTTAAAAGTGAGTAGAGAGAATTAATGTTCCTCGGGAAATGGACGCTAAGGACTCTAGGCTTAATTTCAAACCCTTATTCACAACGTGGGAACATGTTTTACAACCATATGCACAAATCTCTATAAGCTATGTCTAATTCTAAATAT
>NC_045737.1:34892483-34896977 GCF_008692095.1 Etheostoma spectabile | reverse complement strand
ACAGAGTCCAGACCCGCTAGCCAGGCGTACGGTTCCATAACCGAGACTGTGCGTAGAGTTAACCCCACCAGACGAACTGTAGCGCTCCACCTCCCCCACGTGTCCGGCTCCTTCCCCCAAAGAGAGGTGACGTTCCCTCCCCAGCCAGCCTCTGCCCGCCCGGTCTGGTCCGTCGGGCCCCGGACCATTCGCCGCCCCCATATGGCAGCGCCCCGACTCCAGCGTTTCCCCCACGAGTTTTGAGTCCCTGTGATGATGTATACACAAGATGGGAAAAACACAGTATAATATACATATACTCGTATTTAGCACAATAAAGAAGGGAAAAAGTCAAAAACCTAATAGACCCTTTTAGTTACGTAGTTTCTGTTGTCTAATCCAAGTAGAAACCAAGCTGGTGTGCATCCACAATGATACCAGTCCTTCTTAACCCCCCCCCCCCTCCACTCGTTTCTAGTAGCCAAGATGGAGGGACACGGGTGGATTAAACAAACCTATGGCGCTCAGAAGAAGGTTATAATTTCACTTAGTCCATACTGATAAGGCACTATAATAGTCTTCATTACTTTTGTCAGCAACTCATTTGGCAACGGCTTGAATGTAACAGACTTTCATTCTTAGGAAACCTTGCATCACTAGGTTTATTAAATCCACATTATATTCTTTGTACAAAATGGCTTCCATTGTCGTCACAGACAAATCCATGTCCAGATTCGTTATGTGTCCTTTTCGCCTCGCCACAGGTTGTCTCTCATGAAAACGGCTAGTCGATACCGGCGGCTGATGACGCTGACTTCAGCCCTTCCATCACCGCCGTATCGCCGTCAGGACCAACTGCCTTGTTTCATATCCGCATCGGGGATTGAGGAAGAGCATGATCATCGGAGCCACCGTCCGCAGCAGGTGTTTGTCCACTGCTCCCTTTCCCCCCATGAAGCCTCGCTTTTTACCTTTGTGCTGGAGTGAAAGTACTTACATAATCTGATCTGCGTTTCTTTGAACGCATGTATTATTTGTGGCAGATGTTTCTTCTTTTTCTTGATGAAAACGGTCTTCAGCGTTTTTCGATTTCTTCTCAGGTATGTAAATCCATGGGGCTTGTTGTAGATTATCATTTTGAATGGAAGAACCTCCTGTTGGCGGTATACAGGTTAACCCTCGTGTCTTCTCCCACTCAAATTGAAAATCACCACTTTTGAATCTTTTATCGATTTTTTCATAACTTTTTCTTAAAGTTTTTGCCCTTTTTTGAATGTTGGTCACCTTTTTTTTGAGTTTTCAACCTACGTAACCCTAACTTATAACTTTAGTTTGCATCACAGTTATTTTTGGATTTATGGGCAATAAACCTAATTTATAGGAAACTATACCTAATGTGAGTTAGAAAAGCGAAATTAAGTGAATATGTGAGACTAAAATGACCGAATGGGTGTTTGGATAGCTAAACCACAGACGGAATTGTCAAATTTTACACTCACTCCATTCAAAAACCTCAATGTTTTTTTTTCAAAATGCTCTAAAATTGAATAAGAATAAGCCGAGATGTGTACCTGCCAAAAGCATTTGTTAAATCAAATCATGTTATTTTGGGGAATTACACATAACATTTGTATAGGACAAGCTATGAATTTTAACAAACACGAAGACTGTAGCCGGGGAGAGGTAATACATATTTTTAAGTATTAAGGTGTTACTTTACGAAAAAAAAAAACACAAATGTATAGAAAAAACCTGTTACCACAATCACTTGACTTTACAAGGTTGGCTCAACCTCATCAAAACAAAATTCTAACTTAATTCGGAAATCGAGATTTTGGAATCCGGAAAAATAAGGTGCACAAATGAGACATGATCAGGAACTATGTGGCTGCAGGTGGTGAGGAAGAGACCACCCGGAGGGGAGGTGGATCCCCATCCACAGATTCGACGTCCAGACCGAGACGGCGTTGCCCGCAACAACACCTGTGTTCCTCTCGCCCTCTCTCATCATCTGCCAAATCATCGACAGAAAGGTACCGCCCAACCCAGCGCAGGTTATTTATTTGTGTGTGAGACTGGAGACATGGGAGACTGGGAGACAGGGAGGACATGGGAAAGGGATCATTCAGTATGGATTTAAAGTCACAAAACACACACAACACACACACACCCCCACACACACTACAGACACTCACTCCATCCCACACTTACTCCCTTTCTCTCATACCCACAGCCTCACTAGCTTTCTCTTCTCTCTCACACACACACACACCTCCACTCTACTGACTCATTACTCACTCCCCATCATCACTTCCTCTCTCTCTCTCTCTCTCTCATCCACACACACACACACTCTCACTCACTGACTCATTCCTCACTCCTTCCTCTCTCCTCTCTCACACTACACACACACAGACACTCCCTAGCTATCTCTCTCTCTCTTACACACACACACCTCACTCCCTGACTCATTCCACTCACTCTCACTCACTCTCTCTCTCTCTCTCTCTCCTCTCTCTAACACACACCACACAGCCAAACCCATCAGGCTACCTCTCCTCTCTCTCTCTCACACACGACACACACACACTCCCACTCACTGACTCATTCACTTATCACTCACTCACGTCTCTCCTCGTCTCTCTCTCTCTCTCTCTCTTCCTCTCTCTTACTCTCCCATTACCTCCTCACTCACTCCTTTCCTTCTCTCCTCTCTCTCTCTCGTCTTCCACACACATGACCTCACTTGCTTCGCCTCCACGCAACCCCACCACAACACACACACACACACACACACACACTCCACACCACACACACACAGAACACACAAACACACACACACACAACACACACACTCACTCACCTCACATCAACTCACATTCTCACCCTCACTCACTCACCACTAACTCACTTCACATCACCTCACTTGTTAAAAAAGTAATAAATATTTAATAGAGAATAATAAACAAGTAATAAATGTAAAATAGTTTTTAATGTCGACAGAAAGAGGACAGTTAATCATTCTTAATTGAGCATTACTTAAGACAAAAAATCCAATTGTAACAGGAGCCAATGTGGAACTGTGTTAAGCGGGCTTCAACACAACAACCGCTGTACACCACCACGCACGGGCGTGCTGTCACACACACCCACTCCAACAACACACACACCACGCAACGCATACAGCACAGATTTAAAGGTGTGGCTGTGTGTATGCCAGCCCGCTGTATGACCCATTGTCGGCCAAGGGACTGCTTCTGCGACCTGGAGGGGATCGATCATCCGTGTATGCGTCGTGGAGACGAACGAGGGATCACCACGCAGGCCCGAACCGAATCCTACTCCGTCTCCGACGAGAATCCAGTGGGTCACCCGCTTTTCCCATCTGTGAACGGAGGAGGAGGCGTGATACTCGTTGACCTACACTCCAGTTTGGTAAATACAGTCAAGGTGGAGAGAACTGATGGTTTAGGAAATTTACAGCAAAGTCCCGTACTTTTACATCGGGTCAAAAAACTAAATGTCAAACGCACAACAACAAAATAAGATGGATGCCAGATGACACTCGTCACAAGTAAAATAAATGATCAGGTCCACTACTTATATTGACCTTGAGTGTTTTATATTTTTCCAGTTGTTATAACATTGGGAGAGAAAAAAAGCTAAAAGGAATGTTTAAAAAAAAAAAAAATTCAGAAAACGTTGGAAAAGGTACGAAACCCGTGGGGGAAAATGACGAAACATCAGGGAAATGGCTTGAATAACAAGAAACAGAAGGGATAAAAGTCTTTCCTTCTTTAGCCTGTCTGTATCTAAAACCATACAGGTGCAAACTACGACATACCACGCCCGTTGGCCGAGAACCTGGCCCGCCAATCAATGCCCCCGGCTGGGGTTACTTTTGGCAAAGTTTGAAAGTTGCAGAGAGTTAATTCAAAGTTTCCTTCTCGTCATGTGTCCTATTTAAACATTAACCGAAAAAATCATAGTTTTGTACTTTAAAAACCCTTGTAATTATTCCCCATCGCCCATGCCACCTGTACATTTTTTTCAAGCTGTTGACCGCCGCTTTTTTATATATTATTATAATTATTTTATATCAATTTTCGTGGAACAAACACCCCCACAGTAAGAAACTGTCATACAATAAAGTGTATTTTATTTGTTAAACAGCGTTTCATGAAACCATCCATGTTATGTCGTTTTATGACAATACGTTGAGCACTTTTCAGTGATACCTCCTACTCCGGAGTTGCCCAGGGTATGAGGCGCCGGGCGGGTGTGGGGATACTCACAAGTCCCCGGCTGAGCGCTGCTGCGTTGTTGTTTACCCCGGTGGACGAGTGGGTCGCCTCCCTACATCTGCAAGTGATGGGGGGAAAACTCTGATTGTTGTTTGTGCCTATGCACCAAAGAAAAATTCGGAGTATTTGGCCTTCTTAGAGACCCTGAATGGAGTCCTGTATGGGGCTCCAGTTGGGGACTCCATAGTTCTGCTGGGGGACTTCAACGCAC
>NC_045737.1:34892376-34892473 GCF_008692095.1 Etheostoma spectabile | reverse complement strand
TGATGGAGATACTTGGAGAGGCGTGATTGGGAGGAACAGGTCCCTGATCTAAACTACAGCGGTTGTCTGTTGTTGGACTTCTGTGCTAGTCATGGAT
>NC_045737.1:34891959-34892366 GCF_008692095.1 Etheostoma spectabile | reverse complement strand
AAACACCATGTTCGAACATAGGGATGCTCATAAGTGTACGAGGTACCAGAGCACCCTAGGCCAAAGGTCAATGATCGACTTTATAATCGTTTCATCTGATCTGAGGCCGTGTGTTTTGGACACTTGGGTGAAGAGAGGGGCAGAGCTGTCAACTGATCACCATTTGGTGGTGAGTTGGGGGAGGGGATGGGGGAGGACTCTGGACAGACCTGGTAAGCCCAAACGCGTTGTGCGGGTTAATTGGGAACGTCTGGAGGAGGGCCCTTACTGACGGACTTTCAAGTCACACCTCCGGCGGAGCTTTTTGGGCATCCCGGTGGAGGCTGGGGGCATTGAACCTGAGTGGACGATGTTCAAAGTTTCCATTGCTGAGGCTGCGGCGGCGAGCTGTGGTCTTAGGGTCTTAG
>NC_045737.1:34891839-34891949 GCF_008692095.1 Etheostoma spectabile | reverse complement strand
GGGCGGTAACCCACAAACACCCTGGTGGACACCGATGGTCAGGGAAGCCGTCCGACTGAAGAAGGAGTCTTTCCGGGATATGTCATCCCGGAGGACTCCGGAGGCAGATG
>NC_045737.1:34891056-34891829 GCF_008692095.1 Etheostoma spectabile | reverse complement strand
ACGGGCCCGAAGGGCTGCAGCCTCTGCTGTGACAGAGGTAAAGCAGCGGGTGTGGGAGAATTTCGGATAAGATATGGATAAGGACTGTCGTTCGGCACCACGTTGCTTCTTGAAAACCGTTCCGCGCACCTCATCGGGGGACAGGAGGAATCATCCAACTGTGTACAGTAGGATGCGACGTTGTGGCCTCAATGAGTGGTGAATAGGTCTTCGGGTGGAAGGGCACTTTGAGACTCCTAAAACCAGCTGACAGGCCTCTACCCTGTGGAGGATGGAGCTGGAGCGTAGGGGGGATTTTCTCAATTTCCCTGGTGGAGTCTCTGAGGTAAGTCAACAAACCCATCAGCGCTAAGGAGTGGCAGACCGGGGTGTGGTTCCCACTCTTCTTAAGGGGGACCAGAGGGTGTGTGCCAATTACAGGGGTATCACACTTCTCAGCCTCCCTGGTAAGGTCTACTCCAAGTTGCTGGAAAGGAGGGTTCGGTCTATAGTCAAATCTCGGATTGAAGAGGAACAATGCGGATTCCGTCCTGGCCGTGGAACAAAGGATCAGATCTTTACTCTCGCAAGGATCCTGGAGGGGGCCTGGGAGTATGCCCAACCAGTCTACATGTGTTTGTTGATCTGGAGAGGCGTATGACCGGGTCCCCCGGGAGAAACTGTGGGAGGTGCTGCGGGAGTATGGGGTGAGGGGGTCACTTCTCAGGGCCATCCCATCTCTGTATGACCAAAGTGAGAGCTGTGTCCGGGTTCTCGGCAGTAAGTCGGACTCG
>NC_045737.1:34890741-34891038 GCF_008692095.1 Etheostoma spectabile | reverse complement strand
CTCCGCCAGGGCTGCGCTTTGTCACCAATCCTGTTTGTAATATTTATGGACAGGATATGTTGGGGCGAGGAAGCGTTGCAGTTTGGTGGGCTCGGGATCTCATCACTGCTTTTTGCAGATGATGTGGTCCTGATGGCGTCATCTGTCTGTGACCTTCAGCACTCAATGGATCGGTTCGCAGCCGAGTGTGAAATGGCCGGGATGAGGATCAGTACCTCTAAATCTGAGGCCATGGTTCTCAGCAGGAAACCGAGGGAGTAGTTTCTTCAGGTAGGGAGTGAGTCCTTACCCCAAGTG
>NC_045737.1:34890622-34890731 GCF_008692095.1 Etheostoma spectabile | reverse complement strand
AGTACCTTGGGGTCTTGTTCGCGAGTGAGTGGACCATGGAGCGTGAGATTGGTTGGAGAATCGGAGCAGCTTGTGCGGTGTTACATTCCGTTTATCGCACCGTTGTGAC
>NC_045737.1:34890511-34890612 GCF_008692095.1 Etheostoma spectabile | reverse complement strand
CTGAGCCAGAAGGCAAAGCTTTCGATCTACAGGGAATTTTTTGTCCCTATCCTCACCTATGGTCATGAAGGCTGGGTCATGACCAAAAGAACAAGATCAAG
>NC_045737.1:34888441-34890501 GCF_008692095.1 Etheostoma spectabile | reverse complement strand
GCCAAAATGGGTTTCCTCAGGAGGGTGGCTGGCGTCTCCCTTAGAGAGGGTGAGAAGCTTGGTCATCCGAGAAGAGCTCGGAGTAGAGCCGCTGCTCCTTCGCGTCGAAAGGAGCCAGTTGAGGTGGTTCGGGCATCTGTAAGGTCCTCCTGGGCGCCTCCCTAGGGAGGTTGTTCCATGCACGTCCCGCTGTGGGGAGGAGCCCCGGGAAGACCTGCCTAGGTGAGAGATTAATCTCCAACCTGCTCTTGTAACGCCTCGGGACCCGCCCCCCATTCGGAGGCTGGTTGATGTGGACTTCGGGAGAAAGGGAAGTTCAAGTCCCCTACTGGAGCTGCGCCCCGAGACCGCTATAGCCCGGATAGAGGATTGACGATGGATGGATGGATGGATGTTTGTAAAGAAAGGGTCTGTTTTTTGAAGCTTGATAGATTTTAAATACCCTTTGTGATCCGTGTTGTGGGGGGGGGGGGGGGGTCTTCGTGGGATGGTCAGTTAAACATTATTATACATAATTATTGCATATATCAAACCTTTTGTTAGGTATTCATATGCGTGTCAGGATCACTGCATTCATAGATTGCTTCCCATGTGTGGTATCCAGGGCTGCCAACGCTCCACGCATCGCCGTGAGACACACGCATTGACTGGTTTCACCGCTCACAACGCCACACCCCCCATTTTGAGACGGGTATTGCTGCAACCTTGAGCGTCCCATGTCTCCGTCCCCCTCTATCGGTCTCTTCTCCTGCTGATGTGTGTCCAACGGTAAATCCAGAGGGTCAAATTAGCGTACGATATCGCGAATACTTTTCTAGATGGGTCACGGGTAAATTCCGGACCATATTTTGTTTTTTTTTGTCAATTAATTGAAAAACGTTAAAAAATGTTAAAGTACAATTTGCCAAAGCCTACAGTCTTTCGCTAATTTCTGATGTTATGCTTTGTGTTGTTCCGTTAAGGTAACTACATCTGATGAAACCTGCTTCCAGCGACGCCATCGTTTTCTGCCAACTACAGGCAAGGACCTCCTGAGGAGGGACAACATCCCAATCTTTACACACACCACAAACGACTACCAAAAATAAACCCATGTTCACACGCTTCCACGACTTTTTAATTGTTATTCTATAATTGTTTTCCACCCTTCACTGGGACATTGCTGCAAATACAACTGCTTATCCGCTTGGTAGCGACTGTCGGCCTCGCGGTCGGTCTCTGGGACCCGACAGAATGCTGTCAGGTCTCTTGGTACCCGGACAGAGATGCCTATCAGGTCTCTGGGACCCGGGGCAGAACCGCGGTTTCTAATCTGAGAAATTTTTTTAGTTTCATCTCTCTTTATCTTGGCCAGACATATATTTTTAAATTTAAAAACACACACCACATATTTTATTCATTATCAATTATAGTTGAACGTGAGCTTTTACTTTGAAAAGTAAGAGAATATTATTTATATTCCAATGCGAGCTTTTTATTTGAAAAGGAGAAACTCGGGGGACGTCAGAAGGATTTTTTTAGTTTGCCTATACTGCATTTATTTTATAGACGCAACATATATTTTAAGGTTTTTATTTCATCAAATAATAGTCCTGCAGTTTATCTTATAGACATTTTTCTGTTAAAAAAAAAACAATATTTTATATCATATAAATGAATACAACATTTTTTTTGACAAAACTCTGGATTTACCGTTAGACACGCCTCCGCTAGACGAGACCGCATGAGACGGGACGGATGACATTGACGCTCCAGCTACGCCATTACTCTTGCCGATTGCTCCACTCTGAAGGAGTCCCCCCCCCCCCCCCCCGCAGGAGATCAGACATAATGCAGCTTTACTGAGTCCCCCCCCCTGCAGGAGATCAGTATAATGCAGCTTTAAGGAGTTCCCGCCCCCCCCCCGCAGGAGATCAGACCTAATGCGCGTTAAGGATCCCCTCCTGCAGGAGACTCATACATATTCAGCTTTACGGAGCCCCCCGCCCCCCCCCCCCCTGCAGGAGATCAGTTACCTATGCAGCTTAAGGAGCCCCCCCCCCCCCCTGGCAGGATAAAGA
>NC_045737.1:34888181-34888416 GCF_008692095.1 Etheostoma spectabile | reverse complement strand
AAAAAGATTTAGAAGCATTGTGGTGTTCCCGGTGTGATGAATGTAAACTACACTACATGAGTACTGTATATAGGCCATATTATTGGTCCAGTGATGTGAGATTTATTGAGAAGGTTATGCAACCAAAGTAAGCTGTTATTACGGAGTAACACAAACTGTCTTTTTATGAGAAAAGGACAAGCAACAAGAAAATGAAATCATGAAAGTATTGGTCTCTGACCAGTCTGCCACTATT
>NC_045737.1:34887942-34888171 GCF_008692095.1 Etheostoma spectabile | reverse complement strand
AATATAGCTGCATTGTCCCACTTAATCTCCGTAGCGCGTACTGTATAAAGCTGAAGCTGAATAAGCCACGGACGGGCCCAGGTAGCGGCCCCGGGCAGCGGCCCCGGGCAGTGACCCCGGGCAGCGGCCACCGGGCAGCAGCTGCACGCCAGGCCGACTCGACACACTACCGGCCCACCTGGACAGGTCCTGACTCTCCTGATTGCCACTCCGCATCTGGGTGCCCGTG
>NC_045737.1:34887420-34887539 GCF_008692095.1 Etheostoma spectabile | reverse complement strand
ACAGGCCCCTGCTCTTTTATGAAAAGCGCACTGAGATAACTGTTGTTGTGATTTAGCGGTAAACCAAACAAAATTGAATTGAATTGAATTGTTTATGCCACACTATACCAAAGACCACA
>NC_045737.1:34887228-34887410 GCF_008692095.1 Etheostoma spectabile | reverse complement strand
CATATTGTCAACAACACCTCTATAAAGTTTCAGACCTCTGGGCTTAATTGCTTTTTTCCTTTGTAATCTCGCTATTGGCCATTGTCACAAAAGATATTTCGACATGTCACAGTGGAAAAAGCATAGCCCTAAATGATCAAATTAAGTAAAATTTGTTTTTAATTTCAAGAGATCCACATGCA
>NC_045737.1:34886421-34886823 GCF_008692095.1 Etheostoma spectabile | reverse complement strand
ATGTTATACTTATTTGGTGGTAGATAGTCTCATGTTATTTTCTGTGTCCTGTACATATATTGAATCACAAATGTGTTGCTGGTCTTCCTCTCTAGGCAACTCAACAGCCCCACAAACCTCATCCTCCTCTCTCTGGCTGTCTCAGATTTCTTCATGGGCCTCCTCATGTTCTTTCAAATTATGCTCATAGATGGCTGCTGGTTTCTTGGTGACCTCACGTGTACTCTGTATTATGTTTTTGACTATACCATTTGTGCTGCTTCAGTGGGGAGCATGGTGCTCATATCTGTTGACCGCTATGTGGCTATTTGTGATCCTATGCATTACTCAACTAAAGTCACAGGAAAAAGAGTTCAAGTTAGTATTTGTGTGTGTTGGATATGTTCCGTAGTTTTTCAAACT
>NC_045737.1:34886017-34886153 GCF_008692095.1 Etheostoma spectabile | reverse complement strand
GCCAGGACTCTTGGTGTTGTTATAGTTGTGTTTCTAATATGTCTCTGTCCATATTACTGTGTTGCTCTTACTGATAAATTGCTCAATCCTTTATCAGCTGCATTTGTAATATGTCTGTATTATTTTAACTCCTGTT
>NC_045737.1:34885715-34885932 GCF_008692095.1 Etheostoma spectabile | reverse complement strand
CTCCAGTGAGACCAACATACTATAGAGAGCATTACAATAACTTTTGCTATGACAAGAAAAATATACTTAAAATCATAGGTCCGGGTAAAATGAAAACATGTTACTCTTTGCACGTATTGCATGGACTGTATGTCATATAAATCTGTGGAACTAGTGATCATTAAACGGCAATCTACCCTGTGCTGTATATTGTTAGTTTTACATCTAGAATATATAC
>NC_045737.1:34885515-34885705 GCF_008692095.1 Etheostoma spectabile | reverse complement strand
TGCATATGTTACAGAATGAAAGTTATGTCAATCTTCTAGGCATATAAGCAAGCAGTAGTCATAACCATGCAGCATTGTTATTCATGCACATTTATCATGTTTTTAGAGAAGGAGAAACTGACACAGCATGCTGGTGTATCCCACGGGCCTCTTCAGGCAAATGCACTGTTTGTAAAAAGGGAAATGCAGT
>NC_045737.1:34885327-34885505 GCF_008692095.1 Etheostoma spectabile | reverse complement strand
GGGAGTAGAGAAATAGCCTGTGGTTACCGTACACTAGTAGTTTAATTTAATTACATTTTGTAGAAGCTTGCTGCCACTGTAAATACTTCATATTTGAAATTCATATCATATTTGCATAGTGAATCAAGTAATTATATTAGTTTTTTGCAAGTTTTTGTGCAATAAACTACTGAAACTA
>NC_045737.1:34885235-34885317 GCF_008692095.1 Etheostoma spectabile | reverse complement strand
AAAGTCCACCTCCAAGATATTGTGATTGGCCACATCAAATTCATTATGTGGAGAATTAGCAGAGCTCTTCTATTCAATGTAG
>NC_045737.1:34884455-34885225 GCF_008692095.1 Etheostoma spectabile | reverse complement strand
GTCAAATCCATATTGAGGCTGCTAAATTTCTAAAATGTTATGCTATCAGTTTGTATAGAATATATTTTTGTATTTTAAAATGACAAATTACTCATATAAATTAGCCCACATTTACTTATAACAGTATTTTATATTTTATTGATGTATTTTTGCCCTTCTCTGGTCTCATGGGTTTTTCAAAAAGCTGCAAAACTTAACTTAAATACACTGTGTTTTAGAAAAAAGTTGAACATTAGTTTTATCTATAAACTCTCACATCCATTTCATGTTCTGATTGGAGCTATGTTAACTTGCATCTTCTCTATGAAATTATATTCAAATAAGTCATGAGATTATTCTCTAGTGTCTGAGAGATGGACATTGGACACAAAATCAAGTATCTTGCTTTTTGGTGTGCGTCTGACCTGTGAACAAGCGGGCATTACATTTTTATTAATTAATTTTAGTTTACTAGATTTAATTACATTTTCTAAGTAGCTTCAAGTAACCAAACTAAAATCCTCCCTAGTTATATGTATTTATATATAAAGTGGGGTTTGAAACTTTGGGCACCCCAGGTAAAAATTTGTATTAATGTGCATAAAGAAGCCATGAAAAGATGGAAAAATCTCCAAAAGGCATCAAAGGACAGATTAGACATTTGTATAATATGTCACAAAAATTTAGATTTTATTTCCATCATTTACACTTTCAAAATAACAGAAAACAAAAAAATGGCACCTGCAAAAGTTTGGGCGCCCTGCAGAGTTTCTAGCATGCACCGCCCCCTT
>NC_045737.1:34884254-34884445 GCF_008692095.1 Etheostoma spectabile | reverse complement strand
AGACCTGACAGTGTCATGGATTGTTCTCAATCATCATCATCATTATCATCGAAAGACCAAGTGACGTCAGTCTTAAGGTTTTAAATTCCCAGACTCATCTGAACCCCCACAAGCAGCACCATGGCTCAATCTAACCAGTTGTCTAGAAAACTGAAACTGAAAATAGTTGAAGCTCACAAAGCAGGAGAAGG
>NC_045737.1:34883502-34884244 GCF_008692095.1 Etheostoma spectabile | reverse complement strand
ATAGCAAAGGGTTTTAAGATGCCAATATCCTCTGTTTGGAATGTAATTAAGAAATGGAACAGTGGAAGCTAAAGCAAGATCTGGAAGACCAAGAACAATATCAGACAGAACAGCTCGCAGGATTGTAAGAAAAGCAAGTCCAAACCCACGTTTGACTGCACGATCCATCCAGAAAGACCTGGAGACCCTGGAGTTGTGCTACACCATTCCACTATAAAGAGATACTTGTACAAATATGGTCTTCATGGAAGAGTCGTCAGAAGAAAACCTCTTCTACGTCCTCACCACAAAAATCAGCGTTTGAAGTTTACAAATGAACAATAGACAAGCCTCATGCATTGTGGGAACAAGTTCTGTGGACCGATGAGGTTAAAATAGAACTTTTTGGCCCGAATGAGCAAAGGTACGTTTGAAGAAGAAAGGGCACAGAATTTAATGAAAAGAACCTCGTCTTGCAGAGTGTAGGGTGAGCGTGCAGGCCAAACATTTCAGCTGTTTAGATGAGCTCAATCTTGGAGCAGCGGTTATGATTGTAAGTTATGTACTGTGAAATTATCAAACAGTAACTGAGATGTTCAGTGCAATGTTTTTGTTTTTTTCCTTTCTAGTAACGGTCATAACGACATTAAAAAACATGCTGTGGCTGAATGAAACTGAAGACTTGAAGGTACGGCCAACTGTCTGACCATTCTATGAAATGTATGTTTTCAAATAAGCTGGAAAGTGGGCTAAATTGTCATTG
>NC_045737.1:34882757-34883477 GCF_008692095.1 Etheostoma spectabile | reverse complement strand
TGTCAAATGTTCAGCATGGGGGGGGGGATCACAAGCTTTGGGGTTGTAGTGGCAGCCAGTGCCACATGGAACATTCCCGAGTAAGAAGGCAATAATATAAAATTTAAGCAATTTGAAGCTATGTAATGGGGTGACATCAGGCCCTGTGAAGGGCAGAGGTCATTGGGCACAGGTGATGCTCTCTTCTCTTTTTTTTTTTTTTTTTTTTTTTTTTTTAATAGGACTGTCTTTAAGTGCAATACTGTCTGTCATTGTTTTTTTTCCCCCACATTCATTTAAAGTAACGGGCATTTAGTTCTACAACTTTCTTTTTTTTTTTAGTTGGGTTTGTTTATGTTCATTTGAAATATTATTAAAGGGTAAAGTGCAATATCGCTGACGGCCGCTGCACAATCTTAGGGCTGGTTATAGGCTTACTGCTAGCTTTAGAGACCCCTTATTGCTTGCTAGTGTGGTTTGAGGCGTTGCCTTCTATTATTGCCTGCATGTGATTAATGTGAGTTTTAAAGTGTGCAGTGTTAAGTTTTATTGTGTGTATTGGGTCCTAACGCATATTTATAGCCTCTAAATTGTTCCAGTGAAATTTTGCTAATTATATCAAGTGAGTGCGCCGGTGCTATTGCACTTTATTTCTATTTCTTAAAGTTGCTACTGTGTCCAGTCTGGCGCTGTTCGCCTCTTTTTACCAGTGTTTTTAATCTATGCAAACTGTGTGAATAA
>NC_045737.1:34882651-34882747 GCF_008692095.1 Etheostoma spectabile | reverse complement strand
CCATTTATATTTTGTACCTGGCCTCCTGTCCTGGTTTGTTCTGGACACCTACCCGTTTTCAATCACTACACTAACTTGATGCTATCTGTGAAAAAG
>NC_045737.1:34882564-34882641 GCF_008692095.1 Etheostoma spectabile | reverse complement strand
AAAGAGAGGATGGCTTCTACAAATGGATGATGAACACAGCTCAAAATCCACGGTGGATTACATCAAGAGGCGTAAAC
>NC_045737.1:34882030-34882554 GCF_008692095.1 Etheostoma spectabile | reverse complement strand
GCCATGGCCTTCACAATCTCCTGACCTCAACATAATTGAAAATCTAGGCATCAAACTGGCATACTTCCTCGTAACACACACATCTTACTGCTGCAGGCATGAAAGAGAAAGACAGAAGCAACACAATTCTGAATGGCACATTTTACTTTCCAAACCAGATGGCTCAGTAGGCCCAGTAGTAGTAGTAAGCCATATTTACATTGTGTAAAGCCAAATTAAAATATCACCAAAGTCAAGCTTGAGCTACCACCCAAGAGCTAAGCACAGTACAGTTATGTTTTACTCCATTCGGACCAAGGTCAAAAAGGGGTTGGCAGCGTCAACTCTAAGACCTTGTTTTAGGGTAATTTTAAATAGAACACTTGAGTAGAACTACCTACCCCTTGACTTCATGCTAAATGGCAGACTATCAGGGAAGGCAAAACCTGGACATTTGGCAGGTTTTTAAATGGGTTGTTGGTTCTTTCCAAATCCCATCCCCAACTGGGAATACCAGTGGGTGTTGGGACGTATATGTGGAAGCC
>NC_045737.1:34881472-34882020 GCF_008692095.1 Etheostoma spectabile | reverse complement strand
GAGTGTTCCTTTCCAGGGTAACTCCATTTGCCCCTAGAAAACCAGCTACAATTGTGGAGGTGTTTGTGTCACCTGGTTCAGGACAGAGCTCCACACATATTTTTACATATTTTCAACAACACCTGTATAGTTTTAGACAGCTGGGGGACTTCCTTTGACACGCTGAGCTCCTCTCTCCTTTATCTATCTATCTTTCCATTTGTGTGCAATGTCCCAGAAATGCTTGTTACTAACCTAGCTCTGGGGAGCCATTGCCTGTAGTCCTTATGTTCTTTTTCGCCCAGCATGTTTCCTCGGATCAGGGAGGTTCTAAATCATGGTAGACGCTGTCGCCATGGTCCTGCTACATGTTGTGCGATGCCCTGTTACATCCGGCTACGCTCTGCGATGCCCTGTTACATCCTGCTACGTTCTGCGATGCCCT
The DNA here is from genome assembly GCF_008692095.1 of Etheostoma spectabile. Lineage (NCBI taxonomy): Eukaryota > Metazoa > Chordata > Actinopteri > Perciformes > Percidae > Etheostoma > Etheostoma spectabile. Next base: position 34,881,596 of record NC_045737.1, on the reverse strand, counting down.
GTTACATCCTGCTACGTACTGTGATGCCCTGCTACATCCTGCTACGCTCTGCGGGGCCCCGCTACATCCTGCTACGCTCTGCAATGCCCTGCTACGTCCTGCTACGCTCTGCGGTGCCCTGCTA
>NC_045737.1:34881099-34881238 GCF_008692095.1 Etheostoma spectabile | reverse complement strand
GCGGTGCCCTGCTACGTCCTGCTACGCTCTGCGGTGCCCTGCTACATCCTGCTACGCTTTGCGGTGCCCTGCTACGTCCCGCTGTGCCTTGTGGTGCGACGCTGTGCCATGAACTACTACAAACTACTATTTTTTGTGA
>NC_045737.1:34880975-34881089 GCF_008692095.1 Etheostoma spectabile | reverse complement strand
CACTCTTCATTCTAACCCCAACCGGTCGTCAGACACGGCCTACCAAGAGCCTGGGTCTGGGTCTGGGTCTGTCCGAGGTTTCTGTCTAAAAGGAAGTTTTTCCTCTCCACTGTG
>NC_045737.1:34879570-34880834 GCF_008692095.1 Etheostoma spectabile | reverse complement strand
AAAACTGAATTGAATTGAATTATAAAGTTTCAGACCTCTGGGGTTAATTGCTTTTTTCATTTGTCATCTTGCTATTGGCCATTGTCACAAAAGATATTTTGACATGTCACAGTGGAAAAGCACAGCCCTAAATGATCAATTTAAGTCAAATTTTGTTTTTAATTTCAAGAGGTTCACATGCACATATTCTTGACTGAGAAGCACATGCATGCAACGGGCCTTAGAGGAATCCAATGCAGCAGGGGACAGGGGAGAGAGGAGCAGCTATAAATTGTGGCGTGTATTACACGAAGCGGTTCTGCTCACAGAGTCGGCAGAGGCCAACTCATCTTTCTCTCTCTTCTGAACGATGGAGGGGTCTCACAAACAACTGTCGAAGTAGTTGGAAGAAGTTGAACTCTTGCTTTTCCACCACCAAACAACCAAACACCAAAAACACTCCTTAACAATGCCCTATCCTATGTACATACTCCACGCGTAAACCTCCCTTTGATTTCATCACTGTCCTTTAACATTATAGACTGTCTCTCCATCAAACTCTGCTCACAACCAACCCATCTCAACGCCACCCCCTGCTGGTCATACATCTCCATCTTCCCACGAACTTCAGTATTTGCGACAAAAAAAACTTTAGGTGCTGGGATTGAATCACAAAGATGTTATACCTGTTTTTTGGTGTAAGATTTAAATTTTTTGTAGGAGTGAGCGTCTCAAGTTATTTTCCTGTGTCCCCTATAAAAATATCTGACATGTTTGGTCTTCTTTTCTTCTTGTTCTTTTCTCCAGGGCAAACTCCCTTAAAACAAAAATCCCCACTAAACTCCTGGCTCCCTCGGCCTTGCCTCTTCCTATCCCGCTGGCTGTCTCAGAGTCTCCAGATCTTCGTGGGCCTGACATTGTGTTTCTTCTTAATTCCAATTATGGACTCATGAGACGCGCCCTCGCTGCTGGTAACCACCCCTCGTTGACCTCACTATGGTGTAAACTCATGCTGTATTACTTTGGACTATTACCATGATTACTTCTTGGGCTCAGTATGTAAGGTTCATGGTTCTACATATATCTATTTAACACAGTATGGCGGGTGCTATTTTTTTGTTGTGATCCCATGCAGTTCCTCCACTAAAGAAAAGTCCCAGGAAAAAAAGAGATTCAAGTTACGTATTGTTGTTGTGTGGTTGGACCTGCTTCCCGTAGTGTTTTCTTTTTTCAAATTTTTCTTTCCAAACTCTTGATTCTGAGGGAATACCTTATGTAAACCCCC
>NC_045737.1:34879373-34879545 GCF_008692095.1 Etheostoma spectabile | reverse complement strand
GTGCATGGAATTGAAATCAAAATGTTATACTTATTTGGTGGTAGATAGTCTCATGTTACTTTCTGTGTCCTGTACAAATATTGACTCACAAATGTGTTGCTGGTCTTCCTCTCTAGGCAACTCCACAGCCCCTCCAACCTCCTCCTCCTCTCTCTGGCTGTCTCAGATTTCT
>NC_045737.1:34868945-34877654 GCF_008692095.1 Etheostoma spectabile | reverse complement strand
ATTTCTAAAATGTGATGCTATCAGTTTGTATAGAATGTATTTTTGTATTTTAAAATAAAAATTACTCATATAAATTAGCCCACATTTACCCGTTACAGTATTTTATATTTTATTGACGTATTTTTGCCCTTCTCTGGTCTCTTGGGTTTTCCAGAAAGCTATAAAACTTAACTTAAATACACTGTGTTTTAGAAAAAAGTTGAACATTTGTATTATCTATAAACTCTCACATCAATTTCATGTTCTGATTGGAGGTACTGTATGTTAACTTGCATCTTCTCTATGAAATAAAATTAAAATTAGTCATAAGATTATTGCTATTAACAAATATGTTTAATGAGGTTACTGCATACTATTTTACTAACAGAGTAATCAAGTTTGGTGCAGTACCCCCACCTGGACTCTAGTGTCTGAGAGATGGACATTGGATACAAAATCAAATCATTCCTTCACTTTCCAATGAATAGTGGGGTATCTTGCTTTTTTTGGTTTATGTCTGACCTGACTTACAGTTTCTGCTAAAATGTGTCTTTTATTTAGTTTTGTTTACTAGATTTAACTACATTTTCTAAGTAGCTTCAAGTAACCAAACTAGAATCCTCCCTAGTTATATATATATATATATATATATATATATATATATATATATATATATATATACAGTGGGGTTCAAACTTTGGTACCCCAGTAGTAAAAACTTGTATAATAAGCATAAAGAAGTCCATGAAAAGCTGGAAAATGTACCAAAGGAATCAAAGGACAGGATTAGCAGTCGTATATAGTCACAATTGTAGATTTTAGTTTCCACTTTACACTTTCAAAATAAAGCAGAAACCAAAAAATGTTGCGTCTGCAAAAGTGTGGGCACTCTGTCAGAGTTTCTAGCATGCACCGCCCCCCCCCATCCCCTTTGGAAAGCGAGAGAGTGTAAATACCAGTTGTTAATGCCTAGAACTCATCTGACCCCCCCCAACCAATCTAGCACCATGGGTTCTTCTAAGCTGTTGTCTATAAAACTGAACGGAAAAGAGTTGACCTCACAACAGCAGGAGAGAGGCTATGCCCTACAAAGGGTCTTTAATATCCAATCCTCGCTTTGGAATGTAATTAAGAAATGGCCGTCTCAGGAACAGTGGAAGCTAAAGCAAGATCTGGAGCCAAAAAATCAGACAGAACAGTCGACAGGATTGTAAGAAAAGCCAAGTGCCAAACCCACGTTGAGCTGCACATCCATCAGAAAGACCTGGAGACCCTGAGTTGTTGCTACACAACATTCCACTTATAAAGAGATACTTGTACAAAATAAGGTCTTCATGTAGAAATCATCAGTAAGAAACCTCTTCTAGTTCCCCCCCCCACCACAAAAATCACTAGGTAAGTTTGCAAATAAACATATAGACAAGCCGATGCAATTGTGGGAACACAAATTCGGTGGACCGATGACCGTTAAAGAGTGAACTTTTTGGCCGCAATGGGCCGCAAGGCAAGCAGCTGTAGTTGTGTAGAGCATACATGTTCCGCAACTAGGGCAGATTAAAAGTGTCTTTACACCAAAATCAGTATTAAAAAGACAAGTAACAAACGTTAAAAGTTTATACGATATAAAAACACATGAATAGACAGTTAACAAACAAATAAACACATAAAACATAAAATAAGTTACAGTCGAGACAGCATTAAGAAATTTAAAGATACAACATATGAATGAATGGCAGTCTAAAACAAAACAGAAAACCTTAGGACACACTAAAACACAAGATATATAAAGTTACAGTGCAGGCCTAAAAATTTAATTGTTCAGAACACATAACTGGTCCCCGCTTGGGGAACATTATTCACTTCAGTTGTTTCCCTGACAGAGGAAATATCAATGATATTTTGTACTTTTAGCTTTTATCTGGCGGCCCTTGCAAGCCGATGTTTTCGTGCACTTTCCAAAATTGTACCCTGACACTCACTCATTTCTTTCCTCTGTATAATACTGTCATAGAGCTCCCATTATTGTCTATTTTTACACACATCTTGAAAGGTCCTTACTATTACATTTGTTATACACTAAAATTATATACAATATTTATACCCTCCTGTATAGCAATTATGATATAGATGTAAACCACATTAGTTGCTTGTACTGTGTGACAGTGCAATGACAATAAAGGTGAATTCATTCTATTCTATTTTTAGCTATTTATCTGGCCACCGTGGCAGGCAGATTTTGTCGGTGCCTTTTTTCCAAAGTGTACCCCAGTACATCACTCAGTTCTGTCCCTGAGCAGAAGGGAAATATCAATTGACTATTTTTACTTTAGATTTTATCTGCCCGGCACAGATTTTTCGTGCACTTTTCTCTGGCCCCTGGCAGCGATATTTTTCGTGCACTTTTCCGAACAGTGCGTCACTCACCAGGTCTGTGCGTTAAAGAAATATGAGCTGTCATTTGAAGAAAGCTCAGCATCGAAAAGAAAATGTCCTTCATGCATTACGATTTTTTTGCATCTCTGTTCTATAACATAAGATGTTTTGGTACTTTCCAATAGAATATCACTCACTTCTCCTAAATGGTCAGAAGTAGAATTGATTGTTAGGGACCCATCCTGAATCTGGTTCACCAGTCTTTTGTCTCCTGCAGTTCCTTGATACTGAGGACTCAAAAGTTTCCCCCAGTCACATTCCCCTAACCTATTAGAATGAATAAGCACCAGAGACATCACTTTGGTATAGAAACACCCACCCTTTGTGGAGAGACTAGGGTCCAAGAGCCAAAGGCCAGGCACAGGAAGGGAGAGTGTGACCGCTTGATCACGGACTTGGTCTCAGGATTATCCTATGAATAAAAGGTTACGACATTCAACATCTGGAGATTTGACTCACTATGACTGAACCCGAGTGGAGCGGATTTGGCCCAACACTACATCACGGTGCTGGAAAGCATCTCGGGGCCTTGAAGCTCTCAATGCAGATGTCCCATGCTCGCTGCGTGCCCGGTCTTGTGTAGCGTACAACACTGCTACGCTCTGCAGGTGCCGTGCTACAACCTGCTACGCCTCTGCGGGGCCCGCTACGTCCTGCTGTGCCTGTTGCACGGTGTCCGCGCTAGCCATGCACTGCACATAATTACTATTTTTGTGACTGTTATTGCACTCTTCAATCTAAACGCCCAAACGATCATCAGACACCGTCCTACACAAGAGCCGGGTTCATCCAGTTTCCTGCCTAAAAGGAAGTTTGCCCCGCCACTGTCGCACTGTATGTTGCTGCTCTGGAGGTCTAAACTACTAGAACTGTTGGGTCCTGGTAAATTCTGGTGAGGGGTTTAGAAGCCCTGCTCTATCTGTATGTGTCTCAAGAATACTATTGTATGAATTGATACTAGATAAAAACGTGATTGAATTTGAATTAGCTAAAGGTTCAGACCTGTGGGTTTAATTGCTTTTGTTTCCTTAATCATCTTGCTATGGCCATTTGTCACAAAAGTAATTTTGACATGTCACGTGGAAAAAGCACAAGCCTAAATGAATCCAATTAATAAAATTTGTTTTAATTCAAGATCCACATGCACATTTTTCTTGATTGAGAAGCACATGCATGCCAACGCGGAATAGAGGAACTCCAATGCAGCAGGGACAGGGATAGAAGGAAGCCTTAAATTGGGCTGGTATTACAGAGAGCTTTGCTCGTAGAAGTGCAGAGAGCACCGCCTTTCTCTCTCTTGACGATGGAGGTTGGGAAGAAGTTGGAACTATGCGTCCCACAAACTCCTTATGCTCCTGTAAGAAGTCCAAATGCGTACCTCACTGTGTTTCATATACTGTCTTACTTGATACTGTCCCTCCATCACTCTGCTCACCACCACTCTCAACCGGCTGGTCATCTCTCCATCTCCCACTTCAGTATGGCGAGACTAGTGCTGGAATTGAACATCAAAATGTTACTTATTTGGGTGGTAGATAGTCCTCATGTATTTTCTGTGTCCCTGTACATAGTTTAATCAACAAATGTGTTGCTGGTCTTGCCGCTCCAGGCAACTCCACAGCCTCTTCCAACGCTCTCCTCCTCTCTTGGCTGTCTCAGATTTCTTCGTGGGCCTCCCCTGTGGTTCTTCCAATTATGACCAAGACGGTCCTGCTGGTGATCCTCGGTGACCGCCAGTGTGTACTCTGGTAATGTTTTGTCGAGCTATGACATTACTCCGCTTCAGTAGGGAGCATGGTGCTGTATCATTGCGACCGCGATATGGCTATTGTGATCCCAGCTTATCACTAAAGTACACAGCGCAAAAAAGAAGTTCAAGTTACGTATTGGTGTGTGTGGATATGTTTGTAGTTTTTCAAACTCTGATTCTGAGGGATAACTTAAAAACTCAGGCAGGTAGTAACTCCTCTTTGGAGAGGTGTGTGGTTGTTCACGACTTATTGCAGGATTTGTTGAGTCGGCTGGTTGGTACCTTTATTGGTGCCTAGTTAATGTCTGCATAGTTTGTAAGAGAGAGTGTTGTGTGGTGGCGTGTGTCATACGGCTCGTGCCATGCGGTCTCATATTGCAGCTGTTCACAATCATGGGTTCATGTGAAAGTAACTGCTAAGAAATCTGGAAATGAAAGCACAGGACTATCGGTGGTTTATAGTTGTGTTTTCTAATATGTCTCTGTATCCATATGTCTGTGTTGCTCTTGACATGTACTTACTTCAATCCTTCATCTGCTGCATTTGTAGAATGTATGTATTATTTTAACTCCCTGTTTAAATCCTCGTGATCTATGCCCCTTTTACCCCTGGTTCAGAAAATGTATTAAACTCAGTGAACCTTCAGATCGCGCAGCTGGCTTCCAGTAGACCAACATACTATAGAGAGGCATTTAAAGATTAACTTTTTTTTTTTTTTGGCTTATGACAAGAAAATATAACACAAAATCGTAAATTCCGCGTAAGTAGAAACATGCTACTTCTTTGACAGTGAACTGTATGTCAACTGAATCTGTGGAAACTAGCTCCACCCGTGCTGTATATGTTAGTTTACATCAATAAATATACCCTGCAGTGGTTACAGATGAATTTACGTGAGGTCTTAGGCATCAAGCAAGCAGTGAGTCGTAAACCATGCAGCCTTGTATTCATGCACATTATATTTATTAGTAGAAGGAAAACGACCACAGCATTGACTGGTGCATCCCACGGGGCCTCTTCGGCAAATGCATGTTTGTAAAAAGGGAAATGCAGGTGCCGGAGTTAGAGAATACCTGGTATTACGCGTACACTCAGTCGTTTAAATTACTTACATTTTGTTTAGCGTTGCTGCAACGTAAATCCTCAATCATAGTTGCTCGACAGTAGTTATATTAGTTTTTTGCAAGTTTTTGTGCAAACACTCTGAAACTACCATAAAGCCACCCCATATATTGGATTGGCCACCTCAATTCCTTATTGTGGAGGAATAGCAGAGCTCTTCTATTCATGTAGAGGGGTTTAAGTGTCAAATACCATTGCAGGCTGTCATAAATTTTCTAATAATGTGATCTATCCAGTTGTATAGAATTCTATTTTGTATTTTAAAATAAAAATTTTACTCATATAAATTAGCCCACATTACACGCTTCCACGTATTTTATATTTTATTGACTATTTTTGACCCTCTCTCCTGGTCTCTTGGATGGTTTCCAGAAAGCATAAACTTAACATAATTACAACTTGTGGTTTAGAAAACTTGAAATTAGTGATATCTATAATCTCTCACATCAATTCATGGTCGATTGGAGGTACTGTAGTTAACGTGCACTTCTCATGAAATAAATTAACATTAGTCGTGAATTATTTGCTATTAACCCATAATAGTTGTAATGAGGTACTGCATACTAATGTCTTACTAACAGAGTACTGCAATTTGGTGCAGACCCCCACTCGGACTTCTAGTGTCTGAGCAGATGGACATTGGACACAAATTTCCAAATCATCTCCTTCACTTTCCAATGAATAGTGGGGTATCTTGGCTTTTTTGGTTTTGTCGACCTGACCCTTACAGTTTATGCTAAAAGTGTTCTTTATTAGTTTGTGTTTACAGATTAACTACATTTTCTAAGGTAGCGTTCAAGTAACAAAAAATCTAGATCCTCCCTAGTTTCTTTATAATACTATTTATTTATATATATCTATATATCAATATATATATTAGTATATATAATATGTATATACTGTGTATATAATATATATAAATTTTAAAATAATATATATATATACAGTGGGGTCAAAACTTTGTGGTACCCCGGTAAAAACTGTATTAATATCATAAAGAAGCCAATGAAATCTGGAAAAATGTCCCAAAAGCATCAAAGCAGATTAGACACTTCGATTAATAGTCCCAAAATTAGATTTTATTTCCTATCCTTTACCCTTTCAAAATAACAGAAAACAAAAAAATGCGTCTGCAAAAGTGTGGGCACTCCTGCAGAGGTTTTCTAGGCAGCCACGCCCCCGCCCCCCCATCCCCCTTTGAAGCTGAGAGAGTTTTTTAAATACCCAGTTTTTAATGCCTATACCTCATCTGACCCCCCCCCCAACAATCAGCCCCATGGGTTCTTCCTAAGCTGTTGTCCTATAAAACTGAAACTGAAATATTTTACAATCACAAAGCAGGAAAGTCTATATGCCATAGCAAAGGGTTTTACGATGCCAATTATCCTCGTTTGGAATGTATAAGAAATGCCGTCATCAGGAAAAGTTGGAAGCTAAAGCAAGTCTGGAAGACCCAGAAAAATATCAGACCGAAGTTTCGCAGAGTTGTAAAGAAAAAGCAAGTCCCAACCCACGTTGACTGCACAATCCATCAGAAAGACCTTGAGACCCTGGAGTTGGCTACAGCCTTCCACTATAAAGAGATACTTGTACAAAAAGGTCTTCATGGAAGAATCATCAGAAGAAAACCTCTTCTACGTCCTCACACAAAATCAGCTATGAATTTGCAAATAAAATATAGACAAGCCTGAGGCTTGTGGGAACAAAATCTCTGTGGACCGATGACTTTAAAGTAGAACTTTTTGGCCGCAAGGCAGGCAAGCAAGGCAGCTTTATTTTGTAGAGCACATTTCCAGCAACAGGGCATTAAAAGTTCTTTAAACAAATCAGTTAAATAGAAACACAATCAACAGTTACAAAGTTATAAGCATTAAACACATGATAGAACAGTTAAACTAAATAAACACATAAAACATAGATCAAGTTACAGTACAGCATAAGAAATTAAAGATAAAACATTGAATGAATGGAACAGTCTAAACCAAAACAAAACTTAGACACATAAAACACAAGAAATAAAAGTTACAGTGGCAGCACAAGAAAATTTAATTGGTTTTCAGAACACACTACTGTTCCCCCCCCCCCGTTGGGGAATTTATGTCACTCAGTCTGTCGTCCTACCGAAGGAAAATATCAAGATAATTTTTACTTTAGGCTTTTATCTGGCCTCCTGTCAGCAGATGTTTCGTGCCCTTTTTCCAACATTGTACCCCAGTACACTCACTCAGTTTAAACTTTACTCTGTATAATCTGTTCATAGAGCTCCCAATTTATATTTTTACACAACATCTTAAGTTCCTTACTATTAATTTGGTTAACATACAATTATATACAATATTTATACCCTGTATAGCAATTCTGTAAGATGTAAACCACATTTCGTTGCTTTTACTTGTGACAGTGCAAGACAATCAAGTTTGAATTCGATTCTATTCTATTTTTAAGCTTTTTATCTGGCCCCTGCAGCCAATGTTTTTTGCCCTTTCCAACAGTGCGTCACGCCGACCCTGTCTGTCATTTAAAGAAATGAACAGTCTTTAAGAAAGGCATCATTCACTTTTATCTGGCCCCTGGCAGCAGATTTTTTCGTGCACATTTATCCAACCGTGTACCCCAGGTACACTCCACTCAGTTCTGTCCCTGACATAAAGGGAAATCTCAATGATAGTTTTCTTTTTAGCCTTTTTATCTGGCCCCTGGCCGCATATTTTTCGTCGCACATTTTATCTGGCCCCTGGCAGCCAGATTTTTCGTGCACTTTTATCTGCCCCGTGGCAGCAGATTTTGCCTTGCACGTTTTCGCAACAGTTACCCCAGTACACTCACCTTACTTTTAGCTTTTATCTGGCCCCTGTGCAGCAGATTCTTTGTGGCACTTTTTTTTCCACCAGTGTACCCCCGGTTACACTCACCTCAGTTCTGATCCCTGACAGAAGCAAATATATGATATTTTTACTTTTAGCTTTTATCTGGCCCCTGCGCAGATTTTTTTTGCGTGCACTTTTCCAACAGTGCGTCACTCACCCCGTGTCTGTTCTTTAAAGAATTAGCAGGTCATTTAAAGAACGCAGCATCGAAAGAACAGTCTTCATTCATTAAGTTGTTTTGGCAATACGCTGTTCATAACATAAATGTTTTGGTACATTCCATTAGAATCCCGCCTCTCCAAATGTGTCCAGAAGTAGACTTGATTGTCGGACCATCCTGAATCTGGTTCAGTCCTTTTGCTCTTCAAGTCCTGAACTAGGACATAAACTTTCAGTCCCCATTCCAACTATCAAAGGAAAGCACACAGAGACATCACTTTGGTCTAGAAACCCCACCCTGTGTGGATAAGACTAGGGGTCCCGGACCAAAGAGCCGGCAAAGGAAGGGAAGAGCTGTGACAAGCTCTTCTGATCCAGGTAACTTTTGTCTCAGGATA
>NC_045737.1:34860894-34868920 GCF_008692095.1 Etheostoma spectabile | reverse complement strand
ATATATATATATATATATATATATATATATATATATATATACAGTGGGGTTCAAAACTTTGGTACCCCAGGTAAAAACTTGTATTAATATGCATAAAGAAGCCATGAAAAGCTGGAAAAATGTCCAAAAGGCATCAAAGGACAGATTAGACATTCGTATAATATGTCACAAAAATTTAGATTTTATTTCCATCATTTCTTTACACTTTCAAAATAACAGAAACAAAAATTTGCGTCTGCAAAAGTGTGGGCACTCTGCAGAGTTTTCTAGCATGAACACCGCCCCCCCCCCATCCCCTTTGGAAAGCGAGAGAGTGTAAATACCCAGTTTTAACTGCCTAGACTCATCTGACCCCCCCCCCAACAATCAGCACCATGGGTTCTTCTAAGCTGTTGTCTATAAACTGAACGGAAAATAGTTGACACTCCAAAGCAGGAGAAGGCTATGCCTATCAAAGGGTTTTAATATGCCATATCCTCCTGTTGGGAATGTAAATTAGAAATGGCGTCTCAGGAACAGGGAAGCTAAAGCAAGATCTGGAGCCAAAAAATCAGACAGAACGTCGCAGGATTGTAAGAAAAGCCAAGGCCAAACCCACGTTAGACTGCACATCCATCAGAAGACCTGGAGACCCTTGAGTTTTTGCTATCACAAACCAATTCCACTTTTTATAAAGAGATACTTGGACAAAATAAGGTCTTCATGGAAGAATCATCAGAAGAAAACCTCTTCTTACGTTCCCCCCCCCCCACCACAAAAATCACTATTAAGTTTGCAAATAAACATATAGCAAGCCCCCCCGGATGCATTGTGGGAACAAATTGCGGTGGCCCGATGCCGTTAAAAGTGAACTTTTTGGCCGCAATGGCAGCAAGGCAGCAGCTTTATTTGTAGAAGCAACATTTCCGCAACAGGGCAATTAAAAGTGTCTTTACACCAAAATCAGTTTAAATAAACACAGTAACAAACGTTAAAATTTATAAGCATGATAAAACACATGAATAGACAGTTAAAAACAAAATAAACACATAAAACATAAAATAAAGTTACAGGAACAGCATAAGAAATTTAAAGATACAACATATGAAATGAATGGCAGTCTAAACAAAACAGAAAACATTAGGACACCTAAACAACAAGATAAAGTTACAGGTGCAGCCTCAAAATTTAATTGTTCAGAACACATCTCGTTTCCCCGCTTGGGGAATTATTCACTCATTCTTCCCTGAAGAGGAAAATATCAATGATATTTTTACTTTTAGCTTTTATCTGGGGCCCTTGCAGCCGATGTTTTCGTGCACCTTTCCAACAATTGTACCCCTGTACACTCACTCATTTTACTTTTAACTCTGTATAATAATCTGGTCATAGAGCTCCCATAGTTTCTATTTTTACACACATCTGAAAGTTCCTTATATTACATTTGTTTATACACTAAAATTTATACAATATTTATACCCTCCTGTATAGCAATTCTGATATAGATGTAAAACCACATTTCGTTGCTTGTAACTTGTGACGTGCAAGACAATAAAGTTGAATTCTATTCTATTCTATTTTTAGCTTTTATCTGGCCCCTGGCAGCAGATTTTTCGTGCACCTTTTTTCCAACAGTGTACCCCCAGTACACTCCTCAGTTCTGTCCCTGACAGAAGGGAAATATCAATTGATATTTTACTTTTAGATTTTTCTGCCCTGGCATCAGATTTTTCGTGCACTTTTATCTGGCCCCTGGCAGCGATTTTTTCGTGCACTTTTCCAACATGCGTCCCTCACCCAACCGGTCTGTTGTAAAGAAATGAGCAGTCCATTTAAAGAAAGTCAGCATCGAAACGAAAAGTCCTTCATGCAATTACGTTTTTTTGCAATACTCTGTTCTATAACATTAAGATGTTTTTGGTACATTCCATAGATCCTCCTTCTCCTATGTTGTCAGAAGTAGAATTGATTGTTAGGGACCATCCTGAATCCTGGTTCACCAGTCTTTGCCCTGCAGTTCCTGAACTGAGGCTCAAAACTTTCATCACATTCCAGGCCTTAACTATTAGACATGAATAAGCACCAGAGACATCACTTTGGTCTAGAAACCCCACCCTTTGTGGAAGACTATGGGTCCAAGAGCCAAAGGCCCGGCCAGGAAGGGAAGCTGTGACAGCTTGATCCGGTACGTTGTCTCAGGATATCCTATGAATAAAAGGTTCACGACATCACATCTGAGATTTTGACTACTATTTGACTGAACCCGGAGATGGAGCGGATTTGCCCAACACAATCCTGCTGGAAAAGCTCTCGGGGGCCTTTGAAACTCTCTGCAATGTCCCTGCTCCTCCCCAACGGCTCTGCTGTGCCCCTGCTAACAACCTGCTACGCTCTGCAGGTGCCCTGCTACAACCTGCTACGCTCTGCGGGCCCTGCTACGTCCTGCTGTGCCTTGCCGGTGCCGCGCTAAGCCATGCACTGCACAAATTACTATTTTTGTGACTGTTATTGCACTCTTAATCTAAACGCCCACCATCATCAGAACACCGCCTACCAAGACCGGTTCATCCATGTTTCCTGCTAAAAGGAAGTTTTTCCCCTCGCCACTGTCGCACTGTTTGCTGCTCTGGAGGTCTAAACTACTAAACTGTTGGGTCCTTGGAAATTCTGGTGAGGGGTTTAGAAAGCACCTGCTCTATCTGTATTGTGTCTCAAGATACTATTGTATGAATTGATACTAGAAATAAACTGAATTGAATTTGAATTATAAAGGTTCAGACCTCTGGGTTTAATTGCTTTTGTTTTCTTTAATCATCTTGCTAGTGGCCATTTTGTCACAAAGAATTTTGACATGTCACGTGGAAAAAGCACAAGCCTAAATGAATCCAATTAATTAAAATTTGTTTTTAATTCAAGGATCCACATGCACATTTTTCTTGATTGAGAGCACATGCATGCCAACGGGCCTGAGAGGACTCCAATGCAGCAGGGACAGTGGATAGAAGGAAGCTATAAATTGGGCTGGTATTACAGAGAGCTTTGCTCAGATAGTCGCAAGAGCCCCGCCTTTTCTCTCTCTTCTGACGATGGAGGTTGGGAGAAGTGGAACTCTGCTTCCCCAACTCCTTATGCCTCCTGTAAGAAGTCCAATGCGTACCTCACTTTGCGTTCATAACTGTTTACATTGATACTGTCCCCTCCATCACTCTGCTCACCCACCACTCTCAAACCTCTGGTCATCTCTCCATCTCCCACTTCAGTATGGGACACTTAGTGCCTGGAATTGAAATCAAAATGTTAACTTATTTGGGGTGGTAGATAGTCCTCATGTTATTTTCTGTGTCCCTGTACATATGTTTAATTCAAACAAATGTGTTGCTGGTCTTGCCGCTTCCAGGCAACTCCACGCCCTCCAACGCTCCTCCTCCTCTCTCTGGCTGTCTCAGATTTCTCGTGGGCCTCCCCCCCTTGTGGTTTCTTCCAATTATGCCAAGACGCTGCTGGTCCGATCCTCGGTGCCCTCATGTGTATCTGTAATGGTTTTTTCGACTAGACCATACTTCCGCTTCAGTAGGGAGCATGGTGCTGTATCATTGACCGCTATGTGGCTATTTGTGTCCAATGCTTATCACTAAAGTCACAGAAAAAAGAAGTTCAAGTTCGTATTTGGTGTGTGTTGGATATTTCTGTAGTTTTTCAACTCTGATTTGAGGATAACTTTAAACAACTCAGGCAGGTATAACTCCTTCTTTGGAGAGTGTGTGGTTTTCACTGACTTATGCAGGATTTGTTGATCTTGTGGTACCTTTATTGGTGGTCCTATAATGTCCTGCATAGTTCTGTATAGAAGAGTGTTTGTGGTGGCTGTGTCTCCGGCTCGTGCCATGCGGTCTCATATTGCGCTGTTCACCTTCAGGGTTCAGTGAAAGTAACTGCTAAGAAATCTGAAATGAAAGCACCAGGACTCTCGGTGTTGTATAGTTGTGTTTTCTAATATGTCCTGTCCATATGTCTGTGTGCTCTTACTGTTACTTACTCAATCCTTCATCTGCTGCATTGTAATATGTATGTATTATTTTAACTCCTGTTTAAATCCTCTGAGTCTATGCCCTTTTACCCCTGGTTCAGAAAATGTATTAAACTCATTGTACCCTTCAGATCCGCAGCCTGCTTCCAGTAGACCACATACTATAGAGAGCATTTAAAATTACTTTTGCTATGACAAGAAAAATATAACCAAAATCGTAAATCTGCGTAAGTAGACATGCTACTTCTTTGCATGAACTGTATTTCACTAAATCTGTGGAACTAGTCAATCCACCCTGTGCCTGTATATTGTTAGTGGTTTACATCTAAATATCTACCCTGCAGATGTTACAGATGAATTTACGTTGAGGTCTAGCAGTCAAGCAAGCAGTAGTCCCGTAACCATGCAGCCTTGTTATTCATGCACATTATATTTTATTATAGAAGGATAAACGACCCACAGCATGCTGGTGCATCCCACGGGGCCCTTCAGGCAAATGCACTGTTTGAAAAAGGGAAATGCAGTGCGGAGTAGAGAACTACCTGTGTTTACCGTACACTAGTCGTTTTTAAATTTACTTACATTTTGTTTACGCTTGCTGTCACGGTAAATCCTTTCAATCACTAGTTGCTCTGAATCACGGAGTATATTAGTTTTTTTTGCAAGTTTTTGTGCAAACACTCTGAAACTTACCACTAAAGTCACCTCCATATATTGTGATTGGCCACCTCAATTCCTTTGGTGGAGAATTAGCAGAGCTCTTCTATTCAATGTAGAGGGGTTTAAGTGTCAAATCCATATGAGTGCTGCTAAATTTTCTAAAATGTGATCTATCAGTTTGTATAGAATTTATTTTTGTATTTTAAAAATAAAAAATTACTCATATAATTAGCCCACATTTACCCTTCAGTATTTATATTTTATTGACGTATTTTTGCCCTTCTCTTCCTGGTCTCTTGGTTTTCCAGAAAGCATAAACTTAAATTAATTACACTTGTGGTTTAGAAAACATTTGAACATTGTATATCTATAACTCTCACATCAATTCATGTCTGATTGTGAGGTACTGTATGTTAACTTGCACTTCTCTATGAAATCAAATTAACATTAGTCGTAATTATTTGCTATTACCCCATATGTTTAATGAGGTGACTGCATACTAATTTTACTAACAGAGTATCAATTTTGGTGCAGTACCCCCCACCGGGACTTCTAGTGTCTGAGAGATGGACATTGGATACAAATCCAAATCCTCCTTCACTTTTTTCCAATGAATAGTGGGGTATCTTGCTTTTTTTGGTTTATGTTCTGGACCTGACCCTTCCGTTTCTGCTAAATGTGTCTTTATTTAGTTTTGTTTTACAGATTAACTACATTTTCTAAGTAGGTTCAAGTAACCAAAAAACTAGAATCCTCCCTAGTTTCTATATATAATATATATTAATTTATTACTATCTTATATATTATATATAGTATATATACATATGTATATACTGTGTATATTAAATATAAGAAGATAATATATATATATATATATATACAGTGGGGTCAAAACTTTGTGGTACCCCGGTAAAAACTGTATTAATATCATAAAGAAGCCAATGAAATCTGGAAAAATGTCCCAAAAGCATCAAAGCAGATTAGACACTTCGATTAATAGTCCCAAAATTAGATTTTATTTCCTATCCTTTACCCTTTCAAAATAACAGAAAACAAAAAAATGCGTCTGCAAAAGTGTGGGCACTCCTGCAGAGGTTTTCTAGGCAGCCACGCCCCCGCCCCCCCATCCCCCTTTGAAGCTGAGAGAGTTTTTTAAATACCCAGTTTTTAATGCCTATACCTCATCTGACCCCCCCCCCAACAATCAGCCCCATGGGTTCTTCCTAAGCTGTTGTCCTATAAAACTGAAACTGAAATATTTTACAATCACAAAGCAGGAAAGTCTATATGCCATAGCAAAGGGTTTTACGATGCCAATTATCCTCGTTTGGAATGTATAAGAAATGCCGTCATCAGGAAAAGTTGGAAGCTAAAGCAAGTCTGGAAGACCCAGAAAAATATCAGACCGAAGTTTCGCAGAGTTGTAAAGAAAAAGCAAGTCCCAACCCACGTTGACTGCACAATCCATCAGAAAGACCTTGAGACCCTGGAGTTGGCTACAGCCTTCCACTATAAAGAGATACTTGTACAAAAAGGTCTTCATGGAAGAATCATCAGAAGAAAACCTCTTCTACGTCCTCACACAAAATCAGCTATGAATTTGCAAATAAAATATAGACAAGCCTGAGGCTTGTGGGAACAAAATCTCTGTGGACCGATGACTTTAAAGTAGAACTTTTTGGCCGCAAGGCAGGCAAGCAAGGCAGCTTTATTTTGTAGAGCACATTTCCAGCAACAGGGCATTAAAAGTTCTTTAAACAAATCAGTTAAATAGAAACACAATCAACAGTTACAAAGTTATAAGCATTAAACACATGATAGAACAGTTAAACTAAATAAACACATAAAACATAGATCAAGTTACAGTACAGCATAAGAAATTAAAGATAAAACATTGAATGAATGGAACAGTCTAAACCAAAACAAAACTTAGACACATAAAACACAAGAAATAAAAGTTACAGTGGCAGCACAAGAAAATTTAATTGGTTTTCAGAACACACTACTGTTCCCCCCCCCCCGTTGGGGAATTTATGTCACTCAGTCTGTCGTCCTACCGAAGGAAAATATCAAGATAATTTTTACTTTAGGCTTTTATCTGGCCTCCTGTCAGCAGATGTTTCGTGCCCTTTTTCCAACATTGTACCCCAGTACACTCACTCAGTTTAAACTTTACTCTGTATAATCTGTTCATAGAGCTCCCAATTTATATTTTTACACAACATCTTAAGTTCCTTACTATTAATTTGGTTAACATACAATTATATACAATATTTATACCCTGTATAGCAATTCTGTAAGATGTAAACCACATTTCGTTGCTTTTACTTGTGACAGTGCAAGACAATCAAGTTTGAATTCGATTCTATTCTATTTTTAAGCTTTTTATCTGGCCCCTGCAGCCAATGTTTTTTGCCCTTTCCAACAGTGCGTCACGCCGACCCTGTCTGTCATTTAAAGAAATGAACAGTCTTTAAGAAAGGCATCATTCACTTTTATCTGGCCCCTGGCAGCAGATTTTTTCGTGCACATTTATCCAACCGTGTACCCCAGGTACACTCCACTCAGTTCTGTCCCTGACATAAAGGGAAATCTCAATGATAGTTTTCTTTTTAGCCTTTTTATCTGGCCCCTGGCCGCATATTTTTCGTCGCACATTTTATCTGGCCCCTGGCAGCCAGATTTTTCGTGCACTTTTATCTGCCCCGTGGCAGCAGATTTTGCCTTGCACGTTTTCGCAACAGTTACCCCAGTACACTCACCTTACTTTTAGCTTTTATCTGGCCCCTGTGCAGCAGATTCTTTGTGGCACTTTTTTTTCCACCAGTGTACCCCCGGTTACACTCACCTCAGTTCTGATCCCTGACAGAAGCAAATATATGATATTTTTACTTTTAGCTTTTATCTGGCCCCTGCGCAGATTTTTTTTGCGTGCACTTTTCCAACAGTGCGTCACTCACCCCGTGTCTGTTCTTTAAAGAATTAGCAGGTCATTTAAAGAACGCAGCATCGAAAGAACAGTCTTCATTCATTAAGTTGTTTTGGCAATACGCTGTTCATAACATAAATGTTTTGGTACATTCCATTAGAATCCCGCCTCTCCAAATGTGTCCAGAAGTAGACTTGATTGTCGGACCATCCTGAATCTGGTTCAGTCCTTTTGCTCTTCAAGTCCTGAACTAGGACATAAACTTTCAGTCCCCATTCCAACTATCAAAGGAAAGCACACAGAGACATCACTTTGGTCTAGAAACCCCACCCTGTGTGGATAAGACTAGGGGTCCCGGACCAAAGAGCCGGCAAAGGAAGGGAAGAGCTGTGACAAGCTCTTCTGATCCAGGTAACTTTTGTCTCAGGATA
>NC_045737.1:34860037-34860869 GCF_008692095.1 Etheostoma spectabile | reverse complement strand
CCCCCCCCCCATCCCCCTTTGGAAAGCTGAGAGAGTTTTAAATACCCAGTTTTAAATGCCTAGACTCATCTGACCCCCCCCCCAACAATCAGCACCATGGGTTCTTCTAAGCTGTTGTCTATAAAACTGAAACTGAAAATAGTTGACACTCACAAAGCAGGAGAAGGCTATGCCCTAGCAAAGGGTTTTAAGATGCCAATATCCTCTGTTTGGAATGTAATTAAGAAATGCCGTCATCAGAACAAGTTGAAGCTATAAGCAAGAGTCTGGAAGACCAGAACAAATATCAGCACAGTTTCGCAGCTTGTAAAGAAAAGCAAGGTCCAACCCCGTTGACTGCACAATCCATCAGAAAGACCTGTGAGACCCTGGCAGTTTGGCTACACCTTCCACTATAAGAGATACTTGTAACAAAAAGGGTCTCATGGAAGAATCACAGAAAGAAAACCTCTCATACGTCCTCACCACAACAATCATCTATGAAGCTTGCAAATAAAATATAGACAAGCCTGAGCAATTGTGGAACAAATTCTGTGACCGATGACTTTAAGTCAAACTTTTTGGCCGCAAGGCAGGCAAGGCAAGGCAGCTTTATTTGTAGAGCACATTTCAGCAACAGGGCAATTAAAAGTGCTTTACACAAAATCAGTTAAATAAAACACAAGTACAAACAGTTAAAAGTTATAAGCATATAAAACACATGAATAGACAGTTAAAAACTAAATAAACACATAAAACATAAGAATAAAAGTTACAGTACAGCATAAGAAATTTAAAGATAAAACATATGAATGAATGGACAGTCTAAAACAAAACAGAAACATTAGGACAC
>NC_045737.1:34859912-34860027 GCF_008692095.1 Etheostoma spectabile | reverse complement strand
TCTAGAAACCCCACCCTTTGTGGATAAGACTAGGGGTCCAAGAGCCAAAGAGCCAGGCAAAGGAAGGGGAGAGCTGTGACAGCTTGATCCAGGTAACTTTGTCTCAGGATATCCT
>NC_045737.1:34859632-34859807 GCF_008692095.1 Etheostoma spectabile | reverse complement strand
TGAGATGGAGCAGGATTTAGCTCCAACACTACATCCTGCTAAGCTCTGCGGGGCCTTGATACGCTCTGCAATGCCCTGCTACATCCCGCTACGCTCTGCTGTGCCCTGCTACAACCTGCTACGCTCTGCAGTGCCCTGCTACAACCTGCTACGCTCTGCGGGGCCCTGCTACGTC
>NC_045737.1:34859276-34859417 GCF_008692095.1 Etheostoma spectabile | reverse complement strand
CGCACTGTTGCTGCTCTGGAGGAAACTACTAGAACTGTTGGGTCCTTGTAAATTCTGGTGAGTGGTTTAGACCTGCTCTATCTGTATTGTGTCTCAAGATAACTATTGTTATGAATTGATACTATAAATAAAACTGAATTG
>NC_045737.1:34858845-34859266 GCF_008692095.1 Etheostoma spectabile | reverse complement strand
TAAAGTTTCAGACCTCTGGGGTTAATTGCTTTTTTCCTTTATCATCTTGCTATTGGCCATTGTCACAAAAGATATTTTGACATGTCACAGTGGAAAAAGCACGTCCTGCTGTGCTTGCGGTGCCGCGCTATGCCATGAACTGCTACAAATTACTATTTTTTGTGACTGTTATTGCCACTCTTCATTCTAAACCCCAAACCAATCATAGGACACGGGCCCATAGGCACCTGGGGTCCCATCCCACGTTTCTGCACAAAAGAAGTTTGTCCTCGCCACGTCGCACTCAAACGCTGTGCGCGCACGCGCTACGCGGGACGGGTGGTCACCCTACTTGCTACGCTCTGCAATGCCCTGCTACATCCCGCTACGCTCTGCAGTGCCCTGCTACAACCTGCTACGCTCTGCGGGGCCCTGCTACGTC
>NC_045737.1:34858537-34858659 GCF_008692095.1 Etheostoma spectabile | reverse complement strand
TGCTGCTCTGGAGGAAACTACTAGAACTGTTGGGTCCTTGTAAATTCTGGAGAGTGGTTTAGACCTGCTCTATCTGTATTGTGTCTCAAGATAACTCTTGTTATGAATTGATACTATAAATA
>NC_045737.1:34858410-34858527 GCF_008692095.1 Etheostoma spectabile | reverse complement strand
GAATTGAATTATAAAGTTTCAGACCTCTGGAGTTAATTGCTTTTTTCCTTTATCATCTCGCTATTGGCCATTGTCACAAAAGATATTTTGACATGTCACAGTGGAAAAAGCACAGCC
>NC_045737.1:34856522-34857420 GCF_008692095.1 Etheostoma spectabile | reverse complement strand
TTAAACAACCAGGCAGGTATAACTCCTGCTCTGGGGAGTGTGTGGTTGTCACTGACTACATTACAGGATTTGTTGATCTGGTGGTAACCTTTATTGGTCCTATTACTGTCATCGTAGTTCTGTATATGAGAGTGTTTGTGGTGGCTGTGTCTCAGGCTCGTGCCATGCGGTCTCATATTGCAGCTGTCACACTTCAGGGTTCAGTGAAAGTAACTGCTAAGAAATCTGAAATGAAAGCAGCCAGGACTCTCGGTGTTGTTATAGTTGTGTTTCTAATATTTCTCTGTCCATATTTCTGTGTTGCTCTTACTGATGACTTACTCAATCCTTCATCTGCTGCATTTGTAATATGTCTGTATTATTTTAACTCCTGTTTAAATCCTCTGATCTATGCCCTTTTCTACCCCTGGTTCAGAAAATGTATTAAACTCATTGTAACCCTTCAGATCCTGCAGCCTGGCTCCAGTGAGACCAACATACTATAGAGAGCATTACAATAACTTTTGCTATGACAAGAACAATATACTTAAAAATCGTAAGTCTGCGTAAAGTGAGAACATGCTACTCTTTGTGTGAACTGTATGTCACATAAATCTGTGGAACCAGTCAATCTACCCTGTGCTGTATATTGTTGGTTTGAATGAAATTTACGTCGAGGTTCTAGGCATTCAAGCAAGCAGTAGTCGTAACCATGCAGCATTGTTATTCATGCACATTTATCATGTTATTAGAGAAGGAGAAACTGACACAGCATGCTGGTGCATCCCACGGGCCTCTTCAGGCAAATGCACTGTTTGTAAAAAGGGAAATGCAGTGCCGGGAGTAGAGAAATAGCCTGTGGTTACTGTACACTAGTAGTTTAATTTAACTACATTTTGTTTAAGCTTGCTGGCACTGT
>NC_045737.1:34856331-34856512 GCF_008692095.1 Etheostoma spectabile | reverse complement strand
ATCATATTTGCATAGTGAATCAAGTAGTTGTATTAGTTTTTTGCAAGTTTTTGTGCAATAAACTACTGAAACTACCAAAAAAAATCCACCTCCAAGATATTGTGATTGGCCACATCAAATTCATATGTGGAGAATTAGCAGAGCTCTTCTATTCAATGTAGAGGGGGTAAGGTCAAATCCA
>NC_045737.1:34855429-34856316 GCF_008692095.1 Etheostoma spectabile | reverse complement strand
ATTTCTAAAATGTGATGCTATCAGTTTGTATAGAATGTATTTTTGTATTTTAAAATAACAAATTACTCATATAAATTAGCCCACATTTACCCGTTACAGTATTTTATATTTTGTTGACGTATTTTTGCCCTTCTCTGGTCTATTAGAGAAGGTTATAACAGTTTTTTTTTCACATGCAGCCATTTATTAGTTTATTTTACCCTTCACTCTGCTTCACGTCGTGTCTAACATTTTCACCCTTCTCCGCACCTGTACTTATCTTTAAGCTGCCATACGTCCTCGTAAGCATCAACACAAATCTGAATCGCACTTTTTATTTCCAAAACTCCCGGACGGCTCAGTAGACAAGTCGAAAGCCATATGCACATTGTGTAAAGCCAAATTAAAATATCACGAAGCACGTCAAGCTTGAGCTACCACCAACGAGCTAAGCATAGTACAGTTAATGTGACTCAGGTTGATGCTAAGTGGTGCAAAGTGTTAGTGCTAGTGTTACATCTAAATTACAATTGCTGTGGTGTTAAGAATAGGGAGAAAAAAGTGAGACAAAAGAAAAAGAGACTAGCTGTCCGGAGGATAATCAGTTGAGATTGTGTGTGTGTCTATATAAATTGTCGTATAACTTATGTTGTCAGTTCATTTAAGCCTGTTGTTGGTCTAGTTCTTGCAAATTTAAAGTTAGCTAGTGATTGTGTTTGTGTTCTTCACCTCTTAGCTAGGTTGCACCTGGCTGTTGAATTAATATAATTGAGATTGAACGCCCTTGCTCACGTTTGTATTTTAAGGGCCTTATTTACACGTTTAAGTAGTTCCTCTATTATGTAATTAATAGTGGGTTTATTGTTATTTGCTAGCATATATATATATATATATATATATATATATAT
>NC_045737.1:34851668-34855419 GCF_008692095.1 Etheostoma spectabile | reverse complement strand
ATATATATATATATATATATATATATATATTCCTATGCATTGTGTATGGTAGCCTTTACAATGTTATTTCATTTGTTTATTCCAACACACAAACACACAGCCATAGCAGAGCTACCCACGCCCATATTTGTACTGTTGCTTGATTGTAATAAAGCATCAAAAGAGAGAGGTTGTCTCCGTTCGTGTTTTAACAGACACACCTGGGGCCAAGTTGGAAACCTGTCGTGTAATGCATGGAATGGTGGACTCAAGTGCAGAGGGGAGGCAGGCAAAAGTTGAGCTTGAGGGTTTATTTAAATAAAAGCAAAGTACAAACAAGCAAAGGAAGTCCTGAGAGGGGCAGGCAAAAACTAAATCCAAAGTGCAAAAAACAAGAACAGAGTATCCAAAAGCAAAAGCAGAACAAACCAGAAAAAGAGACCAAAAGAAATCCAGGAAGCATGGAACCAGACAGGAACTGACACGGGAAGACACACCACCTCAATGATTCGACACAGGACAAGGGAAGCACAAAGACTAAATACAGAGGGTAACAACGTAACAAGAGGCAGGTGACAAGAGGGCTGGGAAACAGGTGGAAAACACAGGAAGTAAAACACAGGAAGTAAAGCTAAAACAAGACGAGACAGAGACAGAGAGATGAAATTTACCAGTCAGAGAGATGGACGGTCAATAGGAAACTAAAGACAGCCACAACCTCCCTTCCCTATTGAGGCAAACAGAAGCAGTTGCTGTACCTTTACCTGTGCCTATGTTTGTGTTCTGGCCATTAAACAAACACGCCAAGCAGAATATTAAACCAATCAAGACTGAGCTAGTGTGTCTTGTAGAATGCAGCCATGATTGGATGTAGCAAGCACTAGTGGTGGGATTCACTGTGCATCATGTATTAAACCATGATTTATAAAATCATCAACTATTATTTTAAGATATTAGTATTCTATGGATAAAACGTTATGAATAAAGGCTTTATGCTACCCTACATGCCATTGTAGGCCCAGTTTAATATGCCATTTATTTTATACAATATACGTAGTAGGAGTTTCTAGATACCTCTGTCTTTCAGTTACAGTAAGGGGTCATTGACTTAAATATAACATATAAATACATAATACATAAAAACAATTTAGAGAACCTGACCCTGTTATAGACTCAGGGTGGCGTCTGGGACCGGGCACTGCAAGGAGATATTGTCCATGGCCTTACTCTGCGTGGGGTTGTGTTCATGAGTGAGTGTTAGATTTACTGGGACATGGAAAGACAGATTACTGTAGTGTCAACAGCATTGTGGCAAATTGTTGTGGTAACAAAGGAGCTGAGTCTGAAGGTCATGTTCTCAAATTACTCAAGGATATCAATTTCAACCTTCGTGAGCTTTGGATAATCACTGAAAGAATGAAGTCATGGATCCATTGAGGCATCCAAAATTAGTTTCCCTCACGGAGTGGTCGATCATCCCCTCCTAAAGCAATGCCCAGGAGGGCAGCTGAATGGCAAATACCAAAGGCCCAATTGGCCTTAGCCCAAAGTCACAACATGGGGCTTCCTCAACCATGATGATATGATATGATAGGCAAAGAAGTCTGGTGTGATGTCAGAAGGGGGGTAGGGGCCTTGGCATACTAGGAATAAACTGCAATTTATCATGCCTTTAATGCCCTAGTGCATGTGAGGTGTTCTCTCAGTACTGGAGGCAACATTTAAAAGTTTGTGTGTGTGTGTGCATGTGTGTGTGTGTGTGTGTGTGTGTGTGTGTGTGTGTGAGTGTGGGGGTGTGTGGGGGTGTGGGAGTGTGTGGGTGTGCTTCCATACATGTCACTGCAGCCACGGCAACAGAAACACAAGGTACCGACTCTCAACAACCTAGCAACAGGGATTGAACACACAGCCTGCCCCACACACACACACACACACACACACACACACACACACACACACACACACAGAACACAACACACGCAAACACACACACACACACACACACACACACACACACACACACACACACACACACACACAGAGGGCAGTCTTTGTGTGGGAGACAGCAGGTACGTCCAATGTTTTGTTTTGTAATGTCTGTTTCTGCTATAAAACATGATCGAAATCAAGAAGATGTAACATGGAGCTGAAATATGAAATAAATCTAAATTTTCCTCACTTACTTAACTTTTTTAATTCTTTCTCTGGATTTTTTTTTCTCCTCAGTGTTGGTAATCCTAATGCTGTTGATTCAGGAAATTATGTTTATCTTGTTGTTATATTCACTCTGTCAATCTGAATGAGGACTTTCTAGACCTGCTCTATCTGTAAAGTATGCTGAGATGACTTCTGATGTGATTGGACAATATAAATGAAATTGATATTGATTTTGAATTAACAGCTAAACTTAAAGCTTGATGATAAGTGACTTCCACTGGAAGTTTGTCTCTTTCATTGCATGTGCTATCTGCTGTGTTTTTATATCCAGAACTGTGCTCCACAATGACTTTACACATTTGGCAGTGGTGCCAATAGCTTCCTTATTTTCTATCTTAAACTTTATCTACACACAGTGACTCATTCTTATACCCATATGTACTTTTCTACCCTATGATTGTAGTGGCATGGAGCCAGGGTTTCAATTTAGACTCTGACAGCAAAAAAAACAACAACACTGTAATAGTTACATTTTAAATTACCAAATCAATTCAGAATCATCTGCATAGAGTACTATTATTATTAGGCTTAGTCTATGGAATAACCTAACTAAGCTCTTTTCCCTTTGACTTAGCCATCCTCCAAGAATCCAAGACATCATGAAGGATTTGTCTCTGTCCCTGCTGAGTCGGGGGTGTGCTCGATTCGTCTCAACTAACAGAAACACAGGGACACATGACGGACGGCTGGACGTCTGCTTTACACCACAGGTACCCACAAGTTCTGTACTGACATTACACACCCTGGACACTCTCTTTTCTCTCCACTGCTCTCTAGTAGGAGTTTCAGGTCCATCAAGTCCAAAACCACCAACTTCTATCCAAAACCTGTCCAATCCATAACCCCAAATGGCCACTGCTATTACACCTAGGAGAGTTCTGTTTGGGCATGTTTCCTGTTTGTCTGTCTCTTAACACTGTGTGCACTTTAGTCTACCCTAATCCCTTAGGCAACCTTTTTTTATTTATTTGTTTTAAAGATTATTTTTTGGGGAATTTTAAGCCTTTAGTTCCACACAACAGATGAAGACATGAAAGTAGAGAGACAGGGAGAAAGACATGCAGCAAAGGGCAGCAGGTCGGAGCCGAACCCGCGGCCGCTGCTCCGAGGAGTAAACCTCCAAATATGTGCGCCCGCTCTACCAACTGAGCATACCCGGCCACGCCTTAGGCAACTTTTTAGCTTAAATCTATTTATTTATTTTATCCTGGTATGACTTTCGGTGTTTTTTAATGTTGTGTTAGGCCGTCAATGTTGCTAAACTGCTTTTTGTTGTCTGTAAAGCAATGACAACTATTAGTATTGAAATTACTTCAGTTGCATATTGGTCAGATCAATCAATCATTCCATTTATCTTATAATCAGTGTTATTAAAAAATCTGTCAACAGGATTACTACATATGGAAGTCCCAGGACTCTCGCCTGCGACTGTCCAACAGTGGCCATCTGCTTGTGGAAGCAGAGTCAACCATTCCAAAAACCTACAGCACCCGTAGAGGGCCGCTTCTACTGTACTCCCAGGTATCTGTCTTTGTGTGTGTGTGTGTGTGTGTGT
>NC_045737.1:34847106-34851658 GCF_008692095.1 Etheostoma spectabile | reverse complement strand
GTGTGTGTGTGTGTGTGTGTGTGTGTACCAATGGACATTTGCCTATACTGTAAACAGTCAAGAAGACAGACAAAAGTGTTAACCTTTACTAAAAACTCCATACGGATCTACATAGACCTTTGACATTTGCAGAAACCAAGAGGTTTCAGGTTGACCTTCTTCTCTCTCCAGGATTTCGTTACTATGGGAACGGGTTGTCTCTCAGAGACCAGAGAGAAGAAACAGCGGGTTGTTCGGCGGTACACTCAACAAGTGGAACAACTGAGCACCCTCAAGGAGTTATCGGCTGCCATTTTGAGCTACAGCGACACTCAGGTATAGACCAGGAATACCTCCTCTAATTCACATAAACCAAGCATTTAGGAAAATGGAAGCACTATTAATCAGTATGTATTTGTATCACAGTAAGCTCATGGTTTTGGATTTTGGGGAACAATGATTGTTTGGTTTTGTCTTAGAGCTCTCATTAACCTTTTTTGTAGCAACAGCAGGCAGCTGTTTTAGCAAACAAGCTCAACGTTTTCTACCATGTAGAGAAGTCAATCAGTAATTAATACAACACTTTTGTTTGTTTTCCTTTTAGTTCACCTCCTCCAGACTCAATCCCCTCCTCTGTCCTCCTCTTCATCTACCTCTTACTCCAGACCTTCATCGTCCCGGCCCTATACCCCTTCGCACAACACAAGAGCAACCCAGTCCGGAGTTTCTTGTACCGCTGAACCCCCAGTGGGTTCAGGCAGAGAGAATCACTGAACAACTGGAGAATCCTCCTGAAGGTAAAAGATGGAAACACAGATAGATGGGTTGATACAAACTGGTATGGGTGGAGAGTCAAAGTCCAAAACAGTCATAGTATCCTGTTATGAGCACAAAAAACAAAACAAATATGATGTAAAAACAAGAAAATATGCAGCCTGAATAGAATTTCATAATGAATATGTGTAAATCTACAAAATGTCTCTCTCTGCCAGAATAACAAATCATCAAACTTCTGTGCTGTAAAGCCACTTGGGAGTCATGATGGGAAATCCTGCTCTGCTTCTTTAAGCAGAAAAAAGCAGAAACATTTCTCTTTTTCAGTTTTTTTTAACATTAATATGCGTTCTCCCAGTCTGCCTATGGTCCCCAAGTGGCTAGAAATGGCGATAGATGTAATCCGATCCTGTTCTGCCTTTGAGAAAATGAAAGCTCAGATGGGCCGATCTGGAATTTTGCTCCTCATGAGGAGCAAGATTTCAAGATTCCCCTTTCTTTGCTTGGCTGCCCAGAGAATTTGTTCCGCCCATGAGAAAGAGAGCGATCATGGCTTTCAAACGAGCAAAGTGGCAGTTGTTCAAGGCCACACCCCCACCCAACCATGTCAACTATCCCAAAGCAGTTGAAAGCAACTAAGTATGATTAGATCCTGAAAAATAAGCTTCTCTGCAGATAATGCAGAGGAGCAGAGCAGCAGGAAGACAATCAGACTGGATCTGTACCTTCAGATACCCTGCACCTCCAGGAGTCCAACTCCACAGGTGGAGCCTCAGCCCTGGGTACACTATGCAGCAAAGACCCCTGATGAACCAGAGAAACCACAGGTGCATGCTTATGACTGACACTGAATCTACACGCATGTTGTAATGTGCCTTTGTTTGTGAGCTAAATGTGTTGTCTACCAAATGCAGACTTATGTAGACATGAGTCTGCGGCATACTGAAAATATACAGAATACTGAAAAAAAACACCATAGCAGTGGAGGGAAACTCCAGCATCCAAAGAAATGGGGCCATGACGTGGCAGATGATCAACGCTGTTCCGTTCAAGAAAGTGGAACGACCGGTGATGAAGACAACTATGAAAAATTGATAAGTGGAAAAAGACCTGGGAGGATAGGTGTGTATGGTTTGTCATAAAAGACAGAAATGTATTTCCTAATGTGTATGAAAATAAGATAACAAGATATCAAGAAATTATCTTCATGTACTCATGTTCTTATTTAGTATAGTAATCAACAACTGTATTTTCCTGACTGTTGTCTAGTCACATTACGTGGAGTATACACCAAACCTCAACCTTGCAGTACAACTCCTTTAAAGTATATGTTGATACCGTTGATACCTTCCCCACACACAGGCCTCCTCCCTCCCCTGACAGTGGACCATTCAGTCAGTAACGGACCAGGCTGGGAGAAGACAGACAGGGTAAGACACGTTCACACAAACTTAGAAAATAGCTGTTTGTGAAGATAAAATTTGGCATATAGAAGAATGAAATTAATCAGATATTCAAGAGCACCAGTACCTGTTTCTATGGATTGTCACAGAAACAGGTACTATCTCTAAAAAGTTATTATTTTACTAACTTTGAGTGACATGGATTGGCACTAAATTGCCAATATCCTTGAAACACACATCTTTGGTATTATTGGAACTACATACTCCATTATTTCCACTCTTTGTATACTGAAATATCACAGTAGAATAACAACTGCACAAACGGAAAATCTGCAAAGGTGCATGTGCATTTTTGGTTTATTCCAATCTCCACGGCATAAATATTGGTTTAATTTGAAATACTGACAGAAATCCTCATTTACCGCATGTGGGATTACATTATCTAAGAGCAAAACCTCTGAATAGCAGACAGGCCTCTATTGAACGTTTCAGGGTCCCAGCAGGGATGAACACCATGCACAGCGCCTACCTCCAATAGCAGAGAGTCGTAGCTTCACCCCCGGCCGGGCCGTCCCAGCTCAGCCGGGCCAGGATGCCCAACCAAAGGCAGAAAGAGTTGGGTTTCAATCCCAAGAAAATCTGAATAGACTCCATCAGCAGCCTCTGGTTCTTCCTCTGCTGTTTCCTGGAAAGAAGGGTAACAAAGACACACAAAGGGGAAGACTACACACAAACTGACTTAGTTGGATAGATTAGTACGTTTGGCAATATTCTATACTATACACACTATACTCTTATTTCACATACTTATTACACAGCATTTTCAATGAGTCAGGTCAGATATGTCTTCCATATTATTAGTTAGCTACGCAGCAGTCACACCTGGCAATTACTTAGTGAAATATTTAGTAACGGCCTACCTCTTTATAGCGTGTGTTGTGCAACCCATTTTTATTTAGTGATGTGTGCATCAACTCTTCTCCTTCTCTCTTTCAGAAGAGATAAGTGGAAACCAAAGAGGAGGAGGAGAAAAAACAGAGAGACAATACTGTGTAAAAGAGACATTGCTGCAGGGAGGAGGAGGGCTACCCTCGGAGAAAGAGAAAGGCTATATGATTCTGCTGGAGCCAGGAGAAGGTACAGCACAAACTTTACAAGCTGGTGTTTAGATGTGAAATGATAAATTCTGTCTAATAGATAGAGAGATCAGCTCAACAGCAACCTCTTTGTGTGTGTTTGTGGTTGTTGTGATTCATGATTCATTTGCTGCAATGCTTTTACAAAACTCTAGCCTGGCTCAGCCCTCCTACGTACTTCCACTCAATTTTCATTTTCCTAAGTCCTACGTCTGGGTTTGCGGTATATTCTCGGGTTTTCTCCGGTCAAATCTTTACCGGTCAAATAGGCAAACAGAGGGAGTGCCTGAGAACAATGACGTTGTTGCAGTGCGCAAGAGTTGTATAGTCATTGTATAGTATTTTATTTACATAAGTCGTAGTTTTTGAAAAAAAGCCAAGCTTTTCGATTTCTACCTGTACAAACAAAAGACCTGTCAGATCATATGAATTTGTAGGCTTTACAACATATTTGTATGAAGTTGTTTTGCTTGGTTTTGTTTTTTTCTTTTAGTAACCCCCTGGCTCGTTTAAAATGCAGGTTGTTAAGATGTACAGAAGATGTTGTTTCCTACTGTATGTCCACATTCTTCAATAAATCTTGATTTTGAATGATCCGTAATGGCGGCGGAGAAAGATGCGAGGCGAAGCCATTCGATATCCAGAAGTTAAAGCCCGAGCAAGAACAATCTTGGCTGAGTTTTGTTGGTGGCCATGATGTTGTGGCCCCTCCTCCCCACGGGGTTTGGGACAAGTTTGATTTTCCAGCTTGCTCCGTTAGTGGTGAAGGGTGGGCTAACGCGAACGCTAGCAATGCTAAGCCAAAGTAGCCACTCTGACTCTGCTAAAACCAATCGCTTACATGGTACATCCATGTTAGCGATTGGTTTTAGCAGATTCAGAGTGGCTCTGGGCAGATCCAATAGTTGTAAACTTCAACAGTGTACCTGCCTTCAAGGAAGTTAACACTTGGAGAGGGGCAAAACTCTCTGTATAGATGAAACGTACTATCAAAATCAATCAAAATTTATTTATATAGCACTTTACAACTACCAGCAGGTATCCAAAGTGCTTAACAAAATGAGTAAAATCACAACATACAACAGAAAGAGTAAACATAGAAAACAGTAAAATCAGAAAAAGGTTACAAAGAAACAAAAGAATGAAATTGTCACACCACTGCTACGTATTAAAAGCCAGACTGAACAGATATGTTTTGAGTTTGGACCTGAAAAGAGCGACATCTGTAACAGCACGTATATCAGGGGGTAACTTGTTCCA
>NC_045737.1:34838540-34847096 GCF_008692095.1 Etheostoma spectabile | reverse complement strand
GCAGCAACCGCAAAAGCCTGATCCCCCACCGTTTATACTTGGACCTTGGGACTTCTAAAATCAACTGACTTGAAGACCGCAAAGACCGGTTGTGTTCCCGCACAGTTAAAATTTCCGACAAATACCCTGGGGCAAGACCATTTAAAGCTTTAAAAACAAACAATAAAATCTTAAAATCTATTCTAAAACGCACCGGGAGCCAATGCAGGGTGTAGAGAACGGGAGTGATGTGGGCACGTCTAGGTGTATTTGTTAAAAAGCGAGCAGCAGCATTTTGAACAAGTTGAAGACGTGAGATTGAAGTCTGATTCAGACCAACATAGAGGGCATTGCAATAGTCCAACCTTGAACTAATAAAAGCATGAATAGCCTTTTCTAGGTCGTGCCTGTTCAGAAAGGGCTTAACTTTAGCCAGCAGGCTGGTAAGACCAGGCTTACAAAACTCCACTGAGTTACTTCCCAAGCCATACACTCTAATTGGAGAATATTTTCTGAAGGGGTTTACCTCTGTCTTCTCTTGTGTCTTCTCTGTCTTCTGCGTCTTCCCCTTCAGAGCCTCCTCCTCCTGTAGGACTGCTGGGTTGTGTTGCAGGACGGAAAGGCCCGGGCAAACAGAGCTCTTTGGCCTTCTTACAGAACCGAGAGCTTGACCTCCAGGATCCCTGTAAATCCAGCGATGCTAACGGAAGCGTGGTGAGGGGCGTTTTGCCTCTGGAGCTGAGAGGTACAGCGAGCTAAACCCCATGTGTTAGAACAGGAAACTATATGTTGACTATGTCTTCCTTTGTTCTTATTCAGCTTTTAAAGTGATTACAGTAAAATGGACGGTAGCCACTGTGTGTGTTAAACGCTACAAATATATCCAAGACACATACAATGATCATCTCAAATTGCTGAATTATGATTAAAGTTTTTGGTCCAATCCAGGCACTGGTTGTTTGACTAATTGTTTTTTTCGTCAAAGGGTATATGTCTCCGTTCCTAAGAGTTCTTGTGTGTCAGATTTGCAGAACGACAAATCTGTTGGCAGCCTGATCTTGGGTCCTGATGGGGAGATCATTCAACTGTCGCTGTACGACAACAGCCAGCATCCATCACACGCTGATGGTGACACACAGGAGAGAGGTATGCTCTACACATCCTTCATCAAGTAATCCAAAACCAACACACTTCCTTATAACATTAGAGCAAGGTGAAGGATTTCAACAATTATCAATAACTTGCTCTTTCTGTCACACAGCTCTGCAGGTTTTGTCGTCAGAAGGAGAGAAGTTGCCCTGGGTCATTGTACTGCAGCCTGAACACACACATGGTCTGTGTACACACACACTCATACATTCTTGAGGTCATTTGTAGAGTTGGAGGGGACGGTTCATTATGCAACACTCTTTAATGCTCTTCAGGGGTGGATTTCTTTAGAATAAATGCTGGTATAACAAGTTCTCTTGTCTCTCTCTATTGACTTGTATTCCATTCTTATGAAACCTGCTGTATCTGTTGCTTTGTATCCATCTCCAGTGATTGCAGTGGAAACTTGTCATTGTTTATATCATTGAAGTACTTTGATGGACTATCATTGTCCATCACAAATATATTTGGGACAAGTTCAGCAAAGGCACACAGCTTTCAACTTGTTTTTTTTCCAGGTTTGGATGTCATGCGTCATGTCATTCGGCTTGAATTGATGACATAATTGTGTACATAATTCTATACCTTAGACACAGTTTGATAACTTATTGGTATTAGTTGTACCTTATTGGTATTAGGTGTTTGCTTGGTAGTAAACCCTGCCTGTGTTTATTCACTGCTCTAACCATTGCCTATTCATTGTGTGCAGAGGGAGAGGTGGAGCTGAACATAGATGGCCCTGTGGGTGACACCCAGTACCATCAGTCCATACACAAGGTGAAGTGCTGTTTTCTAACTGACCTTTAAAGCTTTACCGGTACAGCATGTGTTTTTTTTGTAGCTTTTCGCTAAGATGTCTAATGCAGACTCTCCAACAAAAGCATGTTCATTCAGAGACCTTCATCATGAACATAAATGTGTATTCCAAAGAACAAAAAGTCCTGTGTCTGTTTGCAGAGGTGGTGAAAGTAACTAAGTAAATTTCAATCAGGAGAGACAAGTGATTCAACTGGTGACTTCTCCTTCTCCTGTTACGTGCTGCACCGCTAGTCCACACTGACTTAAAAATTTACGTACACAAAGTTCAGACCAGACATGAGATGATAAATGCCGAGCTTTGCGTAGGAATCAGCGTACGCCCGTCAAACGGCTGTTTTAGGTTGTACACGTTTCATAAATGAGGGCCAATGTCTTTAGTCATAAGCCTAAGCAAAACAATCACAAGAATCCAAGATTTGATTTTAATATTTACACATTGAGCATCCTTTGTGTCTTACTATTTGTTTAATCTTTTCTCCAACAAGCTCGTAGATCTTCCCAGAGATCAGCAGATCTCAGAGACAAAGGCATGCTCGCCCAGGAGCCAAACAGACCGAGGTAAAACTCTGCTGCTTACTGTCTCAAAGTTTAAAATGGAACATGTATATGTGTATTATCTAAACTTGTTTGTCATTACAGCAGCTGTGACCAAGCAAACCAAGAAAAAACCAAAGAGTGCAGAGGCAGTGGCGGAGACATGGGAGGAGTATGCTGGAAACAATGTTGGGATGCCTCCGCCGAGGGAGCGGGGAGGGAAGGAGGATCCAACTGGAGGCAACACGGAGACAGAGGAGGACAAAGAGGAAGAGCTTGGCAGTACAGGACCAACCAGCCATTTTCCTGGATCACATCAGCCAGGGTTGGTGTAATTCACCTTTAACCTTTAAGATTTCCTCAGTAGCAGAAAACCAAACTCATTCAACTAATGGTTTTGTGTTTTTTATTGATTACACCAAGAGTTCTCAAATCATTATTTGTTAAAAAGGCCTAGAATTAATTTGAGCGTTGAGATTTGTTTTTGTCTGTTTAGCTGAACTAAGTGGCCCAATACTGTCAAAACTCTTGAATCTTCAATCCTGTTCCCTACTGATAAATTGCAATTATTGTAATTCAAACATTCAGGGATAAGGCAAAAGACCAGCAGTTTCAGTAGGAGCTATTTCCAAGAGTTAATATTTGCCCCAACCCTCACACCTGCATGGTAACTAAAGTTATATTAGACATATGCAGCCCCTATTTGACCACTTTGAGGTTCCCATTCTGCAGACAAACAAGAGGCTGGAATCAACCAACATAACATCTGTTGTAACTGTAAGAGAAAGCTTATTTTGTTTGTCATTGAAACCAGATATCTGAGCGCTGAAGTTCTTGAATTTCCATCTTGCTGATTTATAGATGTCATTTTTGTAGTATTGGTACCGCAGCCTTTATCTCTAGATTGTGGACACTGAAGATGCCTCTCTATGTTGATGTCTTTGGTTTAAAACATGGTCATGTCATGCACCATTATGATTATAGTCACTTTTTACTCTTTGAAATAAACGCATCAAGCGTAATCCTTCATATTTGAAATATTTGAAGATCTGTTCTAAGACAGGCTGCAGTTTGATGATGATGTATCATTCAGCCAGCAGAACATCGGGCCGAATGAAGCAACAGCGGAGGACGCTGTAAACACACGGAGGAAGAATACCAAGAGGAAGGTCACTGAGGAAACGGCGACAACCACAGGGTGAACGAGGAATACTCACAAGCTCTTGTAACAAAATTAGTCCAAACACAACAGACATTGTAAGCCGTTTGACTTCTTCAACACACTGAATAACAAACCGCACACACTCACACACACCTCCATTTATCTAGGAAAAGAGAGATGAAAACGGTGAAAGGTGCCGCATCAGATGGACAGAAGACATCGAGGAGGAAGAAGGAGGGAAGTGATGCTCAATCAATCCGGAGTCAGAAGCAAGAGGAGCGGACCAACCGAGAGGCAGCAGAGACACAGGACCCGTCTGCTCCCCCTTCTGTGGTAAGTCTTGAATGCCTGGTGGATTTACTACTGACTCACAGATTTGTATTTTGTGATGCGATGGGTTGCTGTGGCTGCTGATTCCAATCAGTTTGAGGAGAGCATGATGGGACTTTTTTTGTGAATATTCTCAAAGTTTATGAAATCAAGATTTGCACAAAGTGATGGATTACATACTGTTATGTAAGTGTACTGCATGTCAAATGTGTTACCTACTGTACAAACTGAAATACCAGAAGAATACATCTGTATCTATGTAAAACACTGGATAAGATGATGTGCCATTCAGGTTGACTATTACTGTAATTTTTTTGTCTTTTAGAAAAAGAAGCTGATGGATAGGGAAGGAGAGAGAAGAGGAGTGAAGATGAATGAGGAGAGAGAAGGAAAAGGAGAAGAGGCGAGGCAGAATGAAGAGTCTGCTGGGAGGAGGAGGAGGAGAGGAAGGCTGAAACAGAAAGAGTTAGTCGTTGGTAAGTCATTCAGGAAAAACAACGTGACACGTGGCATGAGGGAACATTTATTTAAAAGGTAAAGTTATAAACTTTTGATGTTTGAAGTTCTCTCACATGGTGATACAGGGACACATTCTTCAGGACGCAAAGCAACTCAAGAGGCAAAGTCTTATCTTTAATTTGGGCATCACGTCATTAAAACGCTACATGTATTACATAATGTATGTTATATGGAAGTAATGTAGCCGTCTCGGCAGAAGTAGTGAACTAGTCAGCTATATTTCCATGTGAATCATGTTTTTACTTTTGCATTCCTGTCCTGTCTTTTTCCCTTTCCTTTTCTTTTTTCACAGGACACCATGATGACCCCCTGGAGAAAGAGGAGGTGGAAATCAGCCAGGAAACAGAAGAGGAGTCTCAGCTAAAATCCACCAAAAGGCTCACGCCAACACAAAGACATGATAAAAACACCAAAATAAATTCAGAGGCAGAGCAGGACACAGACACAGATCACCTCTCCACCATTGCTGACCAATACAGCAGCGTCCAATCAGTGAGCTCCGTACGGTCCGCTGCCGCTGCGTCCCGGTCCAGCCAGAGGAGCTCGAAGAGGTCCGTTTCCTCTTCCTGGGAGGAGGCAGTGCCGGCCAGCGCCATGGGTCTCGCTACATCGCGTGGCTGCCTGTCGTCATGTTCCACTGTCATGGTGACGGAGGAACAGCTGATGCTGAACCTAGCAAAGCCAGAGGTTGGTGGGAAGCACACACACACACACACACACACACACACACACACACACACACACACACAGAAAATACTGAACTTTTCAACATATGATGTAATAGTAAAATGTAATTAATGTAACCTTAATGTAAGTTTAACATCCTTTATCTAATTATCACATGACTGATTGTATTGCTGTAATATCACAGGTCTTTATAATGACATAATTCACCTTATTTCAGTCATTATTTAACAAAAAATGTGTTATGCCATTTGCCAAGCACTGTAAAAAAAAACAGGAAAAGTATTTATGTTAAACAATACTTTTTGTCGTTGCATATTTGTGTGTGTTGTGTGTGTGTGTGTTTGTGTGTGTGTGTGTGTGTGTCTGTGTGTCTGTGTGTGTCTTAGTCTTCTAGCCCCCAAAAAAGTCAGGAGAAAGAGAAGGAGGCTGCAGCTCTGCGTCTGGCCCAGCGAGCAGAGAGGCGGAGGCAGGAGGTAGAGAGGAAGAAGAATGAGCGGGAAGAAGAAGAGAGGAAGCAGCAGGAGAAGGAGCAGACAGAGGAGAGGATGAAGAGCGAGCTGGAGGGAGAGAGAAGGAAGAGAGCTGAGGAGCTCAGGTTTCACTTTTTCTATAACATTATAAAGATTAACTGCGTAAAGTACAGGTTCAAAGAGTTTTCAAGTCCCTCTTAATAACTATAGTCAGAGGACAGAATGCCACTTCATCCATATTCAATCTCCATCTCCAGACTGAAGAAGCTGGCGGAGGAGGATGAGAGGAGGAAGCAGGAGGAAGAAAAGCAGGAGCAAGTGAAACGGGAACAGGCCCAAAGAGAAAGAGAGAGAAGGAGGCAGGAAGAGAGGAGACGACAGATGGAGTTACTCAGGAGGATGAGAGAGGAGGAGGAACAGAGGAGAAAAGGTGAGTGTCAGAGGAGAAGAAGAAAGACAAAAAAGGACGGTAAAGAGAAAGCAAGGAGGAAAAAAAAACTCTTCCTAAACCTTTTCACCTTGGAGTGGCAGAAGCTCAGTCCGTAGGGAGTTGGGTTGGGAACCGGAAGGTCGTTGGTTCAAGTCCCCGTATGGGTCAAAGATGCCACTTCTTCTCCTGGGCACTGCCAGGTGCTCTTGAGCAAGGCACTGTAACCCCTCCGACCCCCCCCCCAACCTCTCAGGGTGCTGGTCCAGCTGATAGCCCACTGTGTAGTGATTTCTAACAAAAAAGAGTGTAAATTGTGATTAACCCACTGGGAATCAATAAACAGTATGAATTAGTCGGTATGGGATGTCATTTCTTTTAGAAGACGGTTAAGTATGGAGAGTGCGGATCTGTCACCATTATTATGTGTAAACTGTTAATCAGTGACTGGCTTATTTCACTTTTAAATGCACCATAACAATTCAAAACAAAGCAGTTAGCTGTAAGTAATTTCTGCAAATTCCATCTGATCTTAATTCCAACTAAAATTGCATTTTGTCTTCCCTTAGCTGAACTAGAGTGTCTGCGTCTGGACGAGGAGAGGGCGCAGGAGGAGGAGAGCAAGAAGCTACAGCAGATGGATGAGAAAGAAAAGATAGATTACCTCTGTAGGAAGGAGCAGGAGGAGGAGAACAGGAGAAACGAAGAAGAGGAGCATGAGAGGAGAGTAAAGGAGGCGGCCTTGTGGGCCGCAGAGGAGGCCAAGCTGCAGGCGGAGCTGCTCGGCAGGTAAATATATATATATATATAGATATCTATATATATATATCTATATATATATATATAGATATATATGTCTCATAAATCCACATATTCAGATATTTAAAAAGCATTACGCTATGTTTGTGTCTTTCTTTATTCTGTGGCTCCTGCAGACAGATGGTGCGGTTGCAGCAGCAGTTGGCCTTTAAAAGGGGTCTCATGTTGGAGGCTGGAGGTCTAGAGAAAACTCAGGGGATCTCCAGGCCGTGGATCTACTCTTATTTCACTTTGCTACAGCTACTGGGTCTAAATCCAACTAAAGCTGAGACCACTACCCCCTGACATTTATCCTCCTTGAGATCATGATGGACGTCTGCGAAAGAGTTTTGTTTGATGAAATGGTTCACCAATTTTGGAAGATCGTTAAATGTAAATCAATAAATGCAGAATATATAAAACAAATCAAGTTATATTCACATCCATGCTCATCTGTTTCTTAAAAGAAAACACATTCTCCATTGTCCGTTTGTCAGACGAAACATTTGCTTCTCTCTTTTCTTTTCCCTTTGTTTCTATAAAAGACAAAGTTTAAAATCATGTTGTTGTCCTTGTATTATTTACTGTTAGTTTACATGCTTAGATTTTGTTTTAACATAGATATAATATATACACACACTAGCTTTGGAAGCCTCACTAGTCAGGTATTAACTATAATTTGATATTTTCTGTTCATATGATCCAGTAACAAATGTACGCTAAAAATTAGCCATGAGCTTCACTGCCCAGGAGGCCCAAAGTCCGGCCTTGTAAATCCCCAACCTTTCCGACTTACTTTGATTCAGTATTTTAAATAGCGTCGGGCCACATACAAGCCCAGAGGTGATGTAAGCTCTCTGTAATGAGGGTCGTTAGGTCCTCGACTGTGACCTCCCCAGTGGCCCCCTCTACTGGGGTGAACAGGTCTCAAGGAACAGAGCTGGCGACAGCATGACTTCATCCAGCTTATTACTGTATGGAACAACAGCTACTGTGTGTTAGCCTCAACGGATC
Source organism: Etheostoma spectabile (assembly GCF_008692095.1). Classification (NCBI taxonomy): domain Eukaryota; kingdom Metazoa; phylum Chordata; class Actinopteri; order Perciformes; family Percidae; genus Etheostoma; species Etheostoma spectabile. The sequence goes on along the minus strand of NC_045737.1, from coordinate 34,839,208 downwards.
ATAAACACATTATGTATTGACTCCCTCTGAGGGCATGGCTGTTGTTTTTGAGAGGTTTGTTGGATGTGAAGTTGTTAAAGTCCTGTAAGAGCAATTGAACATACTGCACCACATTTCATTTGTATTGTTTGCTATTGGTGCTGTGTATTTGTATATAGAAATATATAAAGAATTCTGAATGTTACATAAGTTTCCCAGCATGCTCTGGGTCCGCCTGGGTCTTGCAGTTGGTGAAAAACAACAATTGTGCAGGCGAAGTGTCGTAAATCTTTGAATCGGGATTGTCATCTGCACATGTGCAAACATTTTGCGCGTGACAGATCCTACAGGCAGCGCAGATCGGGTGCCGACAGCTGCCTCGATCTTGTGAGGTTATTGTTGCCTACGTGGGACGTCAGAGCGAGTCAGGATCACGTTGAACGCAAATCTAACTGATAGAGAATTCATTTTGATAAAGTCTTTTATTTCTTAAAGTAGTTTCTTAAGTAGTGTGACTTTCTTGCTTAATTATGATGTGTGCATTTAACAACTGTCTTGTCCTGTTTCGGCTGGTTAACAGATTAAGTGGCAGAGTGGCAGAGTTTCAAGGGCACTCAAGGAACACATTGTTCGAACAGCCTGCACAAACTGACATTCTTGTAGCATAATATAGATAACCACAGTCCAAT
>NC_045737.1:34838364-34838530 GCF_008692095.1 Etheostoma spectabile | reverse complement strand
CTTATCCTTGTGTGTGTGTGTGAATAAAAAGACTGAGCTACAGAAAGGATTTCGAAGATCGTTAGGAGCAGTGCTGGTGAAAGGTTGCTCTTATCTGTTCTTCCCTTTTGTGACAAAAGTCTATAAACTGCTCACTACCGTCTGTGTCTCGTTTTGTTGCTTTTGA
>NC_045737.1:34836761-34838354 GCF_008692095.1 Etheostoma spectabile | reverse complement strand
TTTAGTAAGTTTAAGTGTCCTGAACCTGACACTAACCGGTATGCGTTGGGCGGCAATCGGCGGCGACCGATTCTACACGACACACAGTATGCAAAGGCAGCGCTGGTTGTCCGTCCCAATGCGACCGCATCGACGTACCAAATAGGCCAATGCGGTATCTACGTATAGCCAGCCGGTGTTAATATCGAGAGGGTATGCCTGCCTCCACAAAGCGTAGCTCCTATGGCACCATTTTGATGCTACCTAGCACTCACCCGTCATTAGCATTCCATCGACTGCCATTCATTTTGAAAATTAATTTTGTTAAAAATGATTTATCAGTCACAATGTGCAGCTTAGTGCTATGATGAAGTAGTAGTAGTCAATATGGCCGTAGCCACAAGGAAAGAAAGGTGATAACTATCATCGGGTACTTCCTAAACTAAGCCTGGTAACCAGTTGCTTTAGTTCTCCAAGTAAAATGTTGCCTGGTTGCTGACGTACTTAATACACGTAAAACACGCGATTGGAAGCAACATCATTCAGATCTTTGATATCTCACTGTGTAGAGCTGCGGACTTGTTGTTATCCTTTTTGCCACAAGATCGAAACCAGCTCGACCTAAACTTGAACACTCGAATACTCTTTTTGGATCTTTTTTTGGTGGTGCAGGTGGCCGTGATGTGGCGCTTACTTAGACAAACATTTTCCCAGCAGCAGAGCTGGGAAACGATTTGAAAATCGCCAGGAATATGTTTGTGATTGTGAGACAAATCTGGTGAGAGGCAGGCCACTCAGGCAGCTGTTCGGTAAACACCACATCTGGAAACCAGCTGGGAACTAGTAGGGACTGTCACTACCCGATGTGACTCGAGTGCAGATGTGAGTTGCGCATGCTCAGATTTTAACGGTTTACAACATAACTGTCATACTGAAATTTCTGAAATCCATAAAATAATAAACTTTTGTCATTACAAACAATGGAAATCATTTCAAAAACGTTTTTGCTGTTTATGATTTTTTGATAGCTAACGTTATTTGAAAACGCCATTCAAGTAACAGCCTTTGCTGTGTTTGATTGCTAACTGGAAGCCAGCAGTGAACAAACTTCGTTATGTACAGTAGGTCCATGTTTACTGTCATAGACGTCTCTATGGCTGCATTAAGAGAACTCTCATTAGCATATTGTACCTGATTTTCACCAGCAAGTTCTTCCCTATTGAATTTGTTATTCCATAGGAGTGTATTCTGAGGAGTAAAATAGTGTTTCTAAATCAAATTACAAATTGTACCTCACGTTATGGCTCCGTAGCAGACGTTTTTGTAAAAATAGGCTATAAATGCGTCAACAAATCACCGTAATGTCAGGAGAAGCACGCAGACAGTCTTTTGACTTACATCAGCTGTTCAGGTTTCATTACTAATGTTAACCATAGACAGTATAATATTGATATTATTTATATTAGCGGTCTATGATGTTAACTAGCCTGTTAGTTAGCAGTAATGACCCTGTGTCTATGCGCTCTCGGTCTGACTGGGAATGATTGAGATTTCTCTTGCCACAGCTACCAGAAGACTTACAGCTTTCAGACACGTTGCCCACGTCACAACTAC
>NC_045737.1:34836570-34836751 GCF_008692095.1 Etheostoma spectabile | reverse complement strand
TCAGTTGGAGGCTGCGCAGTAACGCCTAGCCCTCACCGGAAGAGTGCTTCTATTTTCCTCATAGACCGTTAATATTAATGGACAGAGCATTTTAAAATCAACAAGACCGTAATTTCAAAAATGAACATCATTCTGTGTTGCAGAATACTTAGAAGACCATAAACTCATTATGAAGATGTTT
>NC_045737.1:34835444-34836560 GCF_008692095.1 Etheostoma spectabile | reverse complement strand
TAAATCAAGTGAGAAGTGGCTCATTTCTCCGTAGACTGCTATAGAAACCGACCTCCTTTTGCAACCACGGGTGTCGCCCTCTGCAGGAATTCAGATAGAATCAGTGTTGCCAAGTCCGCTTATTACAAGCGACTTTGGGCTTGTTTTTTGTAAAGTCGCTTACAGATATTGGTAGTCGCGGGTTGCGGTTTTTTTGGGCTTGTCACTAAAGTGTGGTTGCTTATTTGGGCTTGTTCCCAGCTTGTTCTCGCCGGTTCGCTCGATCCCGCCCCTTTCCACATAAACACCATTGACAGCAGCGTTATTTCCCGCCCACTTCCTGCTTCTAATTGGCTCTGACCCAGATGGAAACGAGTACCAGCCAATCAGAGGCCGAGCAGGGCGGTCTGTTGTTTTCTGGTTAGGAAAACGCGCGAGTAGCGACTGATGGTGAGTGGACTGTAGGAGAGTTTTTGGAGGAATAAATGCCGGGATAAAGTGGGTGAAATACGGGAAGAATATAACCAAAGACTGGGAGAAAGAGAAGGAGGAAAAGAATGATTCAACCCGTCGTGGGGAACAAGAACAACTCAATCACTGTGAAAAAGTGTCTATATTTCAAATCCCATCAGTTTTCTAATGTTAAATAATGTTAAAGGTGGTTTAACTCCCTCCTGTGGTCATTGTCCTAAAGCTCAGGAGGGGAAATAAATAAACTCTAGTCTACCGTGGGGACAGTTTACCAATCTGTCCACATGGATTGTAAAACCGTGCACACAGTTTGATTTATTTTTCTCTTCCAGGATCTTAGGGGGGCTCCTTAGAAAAAGTCGCTTATTTTGGGCTTGTTTTCACAGGCCTGGTTGCGTATTTGTCTCGCAAGATCTGGCAACACTGGATAGAATGCAGCTTTAAGTTACTTCCGCAGGGGTTGCACTTTTCCGAACCGGATGCTCTGTCCATCAACATTAACGGTCTATGATTTTGTCTTCACTGGTCTCCGTCCAGAACAACGCGACCTGTTGGTCCACTTCTTTAACTGTCTATTGACTCACATCGGGTAATGACAACCATAGACATGTAAAGAGTAGGCCTAGACGCCGCATCGACCGCTACTGCCTATTGGCGCTGACGAGA
>NC_045737.1:34826043-34835434 GCF_008692095.1 Etheostoma spectabile | reverse complement strand
CCATCTTGGACCGGTCACCCGCTCCACTCAGTGGAATGTGTTTGGTGAAATGAGCCGTCAGCGCGTTTAATTAATCAATCTCACTGAATTTTTTTGCTACCAAGGTCATACATGTCGCTATGAAAACAGGAAACATGGTTAGGGGCGTATTTAAATATTCATAGTGGGCTTAACAGTAATAGAATATTCTGATATGATTTAAATTCACCAACGTCCGAGATCAAAACTGGGACAAATCCCCAAAAAGAGAAAAACGTGGCTTTCCAGTTTGACTATCAATCTGATTGAAAAACCAATGTTGTGTGTCTTTAAAACAGAACGGGACAGAGTAGTTTTTTTTCTGCTGTATTTAGTTAGGGACAGACAACCAAAAACGGGGACTGTCCCCTAAATCCGAGGACGTCTGGTCCCCCTAGACCCTAGACCAGACATCCTTGGTGTATCTATCCTTTGTAAATGATAGGTATTTGCAAAATACCAAATCACACATTATAAATATGACAGGGAAGAAGAAACAGATAGCGACCGTAAAGTTAGATATTTAAGTACAAGACACAATAGGATTATATTAGTAGAGTCTACTTGAAGCTTTTTATATTTGTCTCTCTCTCTCTGTACACACACACACACACACACACACACACACACACACACACACACACACACACACAGTACTACCACGTTGTTCTGCATCAATCGCCTCCCTAACAAAGCACGCATACCAGTACTTATTCAAAGTAGCAGTATGAAATGAAAGTGGCAGTTTTTATTTAAACTGCACATTTACTTGGTTGAATCTCCCTTTAAAACTCGCAAAACTTAATTTATGTAGCAATTTTCAAAACACAGATACAAATTGATTGACAGAACCCAGAGTTAAAGAGATAAGATTAAAAAAAAACAAATCCGCCGATCTGAGCAGGAATATGCTGCACAGTGCTCTGGCATCTTGTGTCTTCTGCTGCTAAGTAACGAGTATGACCGGTCCAAGATGGCGGCTGGATTTCTCGCGCTCGCCTGCCATGCGGCGTCTCTCTTTTAATATGTCTATTTGACAACGGCATAACACCGGAAACACTTCCCCATGTTGGAAAACCGGAAAACCTTGTTGTGATGGTAAACTACACTAGCCCTGTTCAGACGTTATTCCCAGATGTATGTTAAAAATAAACCATCTAAGAAGACGAAACCGCAGTCAATGGACTAAGAAACGTGTATAAAGAATAGTTCTTTGTGTTACAAGGTGAGCATAGCTTACTAAAGAGGCTTCTCGTTAGCTAAGTTAGCTATCAGCATACTAGCTAGCTATTTTCACCAACAAACTTAATGGTGAGTAGACTGTTAACTCTTTTATTCTGATTTGTGACTTTAGTGAACGACATTCAACACAGTTTGAAATGTGTAGTTACAGTTCGAGTGTAAAACACATGTTAAAAGTCGAAGATTCAAGATTTTTCACGTACGTTCATCTTAACTTTAGTTCCTTTCATTTATGAGCACTTTAGAAGCGAGGCTTGTTTTGCTGCAGCATCAAGTTCGTCTTTAACTCCACTTATTTTATATATACGCATCTTCATGCAGCCAAAGGTGCTTTACAACTGGTACTTTATGGGACACTTAAAGTGTGTCTGGTACTTTCTTGGTTTATTGTGAAGATTGTCCAAATTGCAGACAATGATATTCTCAGTGGAAATGCTTATTACCTCACAAACATGCCAGTGTTGTAGGCGTTGAGAATCTGAAACAAAATATAATGATTTTTAAGTATGCATGGGCTACTTAGGACTGTAGCAACAGAAAACTGGTACCGTCATTAGGCAGTGATTGAATAAAGGTTTTGGGCTTGATTGTGTCTGACATGTACAAACTGGACAGTTACTGCTGATGATAGTGTAACTTTAACAAAAATTGGGACTAATGTTTAGGGTGAGTTATTTTTATTATTCTCTTGCAATTTAGACAGGTGATTAAGTGACATATTGTAGACGAATAGCTGAATAATTAAACTGCACTTCGAACTGTGGGTCATTTTGCATGCAGTAAAATTGGGCCCTAAAACGGCTGGAGAAGGTTCATCAGGTCTTTTCAACATGACGAGCACATTGCCGTGTCGTTGATTCGAGGCCAGATGGGTGCCGTGGTTGAGCGAGCAGTGAACGTAGCGGGTAGACGGTGCTGGCGGAGATGCTCAAAGTGGTTGGAGTCAAATTGAGGAGCTGAAAGCCCAAGTCGCGCTGATGAAGAGGGACCCATGACGTTGGCAGGAGAAAAAGCCCATTAGAGAAGGAGACGGACAACATTCGGGCCAAACTGCGCTACACCGAGCTGAAGCTGAAGTACTACAGGCAAGGAGTGGAGGAGGACTGCAGCAGAGAGCCTCCCTCCACTCTGGTCCGCATCCACCCGTCCACTCTCTTCGGCACAGAGAGGTGGTGCAGGTGTCTTCTCCACTGACACCTCTCCTCATGCTTGACTCAGACCAGGACCTCCGAGGGACCACTGACGAGAAGCAATCAAGGTAATGACCCGGAAACGAGCAACTCCTACTTAGACGTCCACTCCAATGAGTCTTATCCTCTCTGTGTTTTTACTCCCAGAATGCACCTCTCCACAGAGCACGAGCAGGCACGCAGTACAAGTGCTCTGTCGTTCAGATGTGGGAGTTGTGAGCAACGATACGTCTTGCCTCACTCTCGTGAACACACAAACAGACTCTTTCAGTAGCAGCACAGGTACGTTTCTGTCTGTCCGTCCGTCCGTCAGAATTAGCCCATTTACCAGCCACCTGGTAGTATATGCAATTGGCTGGTAGATTAGCTTCAGTCACCAAGCCAAATCCAACGGAATCCAACTATTGACTCATTCACACAACAACATTCGCCGTAACTAAGTACAAGCCAAGCTATACTGTATATTTTCTGTCATCCGAGGGGTAAAAAAATATAATCAGGATAACTGGACTTGTTTGTCAAGGTTTCAAAATCCTTAACCAAGTCCAGTTGCCCTGGATTTTTAACCCTCCTTAATAAACTATGATCTGGAAAGGAGAACTTCACAGGCATAAAGTAAAACGTCTACTCTACTCCTTTCAGAAGCAGATATTGGTGCTCTCATGTCACTAACTTATTTGAATATTTACTCGCTACTTTGAAGATAATATACAAAACTTAATCCAAAATACATGTTGATGTAATATATAAGATTCTAACTTTAACTTGATTGTTCTCCGGCGTGAAATTAACAAACTACAGTAAGTAATGTATCATAAGGAATTTAATCCAATAACTGATAATTGTTATGAAATTGGGCCACTCAGCATAATGGATTTTTACTTTTGGTACTTTTATGTGAATTTTGATGCCAATCTTTGCTCTTTTTTCTCTGTAACATTTTGAATGCAGGTCCTTTTTAAGTAGTTGCTACTTTACTCACAGTTCAAGATCTGGTTCATCTTCCACCTCTGCCTAAAGTAAAACTCAGTGGAAATGCATGGCTCCAGGTCAGCTTTAGTCAAACAAAAACAATGCTTATTCATTTATTATTGAACTTTGTAGTTATGGCTCACTAAATCACACTGCTTGTGTCTTCAGTAATTAAACTGTGGGTAAACGTTGCATGGTTTGCCTTTTCTTCACTCTTTAAAGTAGAGCTAGGCCAATAAATAGGCTTATTGCAGGAGGGTATCAGTGTTCATGTGGCTGACGAATAACACATTTTAAGTAAAAAGGTGTAAAGTACAGTATGTGGTTGGTAAACTATAAACAATGTCTCCATTACAGTTTTTCCACCAGGAGAACTCATTCACACATTCTCTGTTGTGGTCACAACATAGGAAAAACTGCTGAGAACGTTGCACATCATTGACAAACAACCTTGTTGCTACCGTGTACTCTGTTTTTGGCAGTTTTTATCCGTCCCACAGAGCGAGACACAGAACAGAGAAAGGATCAGGAGGACGACGCGAGTGGACCCTCACTCAGCAGCCATATACAGAAGGTGTGGACGCTGCCGAGGTCCCGCTACGGTCCAGGCCCTGACTCTGGACCCGGCCAGCAGTCAGCGCCGCTGATTCGTTGTCCCCTTATGGTTCCACCGAGCCGATCGCTCCACTCTGACGTCCTCTGCTCCACGGTGGCAACACGCACTCACGCGTACCACACCCTACTGAAATGGGCATACCTGCTTCCCGATTGACCTCTGGCCTCTTTTAAATGAGGACAAAGAGAAAGGCTAACTCGACTTCATTTGTAGTAGAGAACACGTATCGTCTGCACTTGCTGAGAAATACAGTGTGTGTTTGTGAGATGATATTCTTATTAGCTTTCTATCTAGCTCATTTGGCGATGGCTGGAATTAACAGAGTTCGTATATATAAAAAGGGTATGTACTTAAGCTTTAAGATTAAAGACAGCATATTTGATTTAATTATTTGTTAAGTAAGCCTAATACTTTAGTTACATGTTATGTGACTAATGTAATGGTACTCATTGAGCAAGTGGAAGTCAAATATGCTGTGACTGTTATTTATAATATGTTCTCATAGTTATAATATATAATAATAATAATAAATACTGTGTAGTGCCATCATAGAAAATGTCGCTTCACAGAATGAAACTGCAAAAATAAACTGAATAGAGTCCACAGAGAGACAGTGGACCGGGAGATTTTAGTTAGTGTCCTGGAGTTGCCAGAAACTATTAAAATTGTGTGTGTCTGGTAAGAATAACCCCAGTAACCCAAACACAATACCACAATAAGTACTGACACAATAAGTACTGACACAATACCACCCCTAGGCTGACTGCTACAAGAAGTACTGAACGGAGTAAAGAAACCAGTACACGTATAGTCCTTCTAACCAAAGGTCTCTAGTGGTGGTGCGCTGCATTGTCCTTTGATTTTCACCCACAGTCCTAAAGTCCCAGTTGTCCTCTGTTGTAATGCAGGTGAAGCAGGAGGCCCAGTGAGGAGGAGGAGGAGCAGGAGGAGGTGATCTGTATCAAGGAGGAGCCAGAAGAAGACAGGAGTGATGTCCACCCTTCTGCTGGACTGCCAGGTCAGCAGGCTATCGTCCAGATTCAGAGGTAAAGCTAGTGCTGAATACCAAATTCTGACAAAACCAAGGTCGGCACAGAAATTCTTGTGAAAGTGTTCTTCCAAATTGTTAAAACGGAATGTTTTTTGTTTTCTTAATTTCAAAGAAGTTTTTTTAAAAGAACTGAAAAGAGAGGAACAGAGCACTGTGTGTTAGTCCCCCTGAAATAAAAGTGGAGTTCTTTTTAGGCAACGTTTTTGCACCAGCAGGGGCAATCTGCCAGTGATGAAGAACCATCATTGGCATTTCTACACCCATGTGGGATAGAAAATCAATCCAAGAGAATTAAGATACACTATTACGAGATAACCGACTCAGAGAGTGCACAGTTCAGAATGATCTGTCAAAGAGAGTGCATGCTTTTCGGTTCCTCCAGGCTCAAAAGTCAGTGACGGAGTGTCTGCCTTCCACCAAGCCAGAGGAATCACACACCGACGCCTCCGCCTCAGCCGACCAACCACCTGTAGTACATCTGTGTGAGTGGGCAGATGTCATGCTTTCTGAGTTTATACTATTTGGCTAGATTTTGAGTACAATTTCTTGCATTTTCAGGATGATGCGAGGGGGTTTCCCTACTTATGCCCCCTGGCCAAAACTATAATAACTGGAGCCCACATTGATATATAAATCAGAAAACTGATACATTGATCTACCACTAGTATAACTGTAATTTGTTTATTAAAAAAAGCCCCACCACTGCAACCTTCTTGTGTGTGCTCTTAGATGGACGCCTCAGTCGGGGCCCCCCTGCAATCAATGGTGCTTTGCCCTCTGGCATCCCACCTCGCCGGCGGTGCGCCCTGGACTAAAGCCCTCAGCCTTATGAAGAGTACAAACGGCGCAGGAATGAGCTCCGTAGGCGAAGCATCAACAAACGCAGAGAGCTGAAAAACCTGCCTCAGCGCGCTGCTGGCAGATCTGGTTAGTCAGCCTTAGTGTTTATGGCAGACTCTGTCCTTACATATACTAATCTACGTGACCCATCACATCAATAGCGTTTCAAGATTGTAGGTTTTAAAGTGGCATTTTCTGTCAAAGCGTCTTACAGTCACCTCTGATGAATGCAAAGTACGATGATTTTGTTGTGCTGAAGGTGCTAGAGCGTCGAGAGAAACCAGACTGCGGGTCGCCAGATGGGGCAAAAAGGACCTACAGGCCTGTATAACCAGACTCAGGTTAGTAATGGGGTTGTTGTTTTTTTCACAGAAAGGAGTATATGATTGAAGAAAGACATGAGTTAGAGATGATAATGATCTCATACAACGTTACCCAAGTGCTTTCAGTGACTACTCTCACGCTAGTAAGTGATACTTCACTAACAACAGCAGCGCAGATAGACATTAGCTAATGGCTCAGTGTTGCTACATGGTTTAGTTTTTAATAAAGAACACATACCTGCTAACCTACAGAACTCATAAGCCACAAGGATCATTTGCATAGAAGGAACGTCCTTAAATATCATCATCATCTGTCATTTTTGTCTTGCTCCTTCTTAGGCTCTAGGTGGCGCAGCAGGTCTTCTCAAGCTGGCTTTCCAACAGCAGCCAGCATCAGCACCTCAGAGTTACCTGTGGTAAGAGACTGGATCTACTTTTTGTCAACTGTTATGTCCCATTGTCACTTGCTTGTGTCATTCCTCACAGATTTGAATTGATTTGAGCGCAGAGTACTTTGGCAACGTGCAGAACCTCCCTTTTATAAGGCCACTTTTAAGTGAGGCTGCTGTTGTCGTTTTGTAACTGTATTGACCCGAGATGAGATTGTCACATCAGATTTAGTTTAACAGATAAAAACTAGTGATCACTTCAGTCTTCACAAGTTTTTTTAACTGTAGAAACATTAGCAAATATCCATTCAAAAAACGTGTGAGGAAAACCCGTTTATGGCTTTCTCTAGTATTACTTTTATTTACATGGTTATGACTTACTTTTATGACCTCACTACTTTGATTTTTTTATGACTTAATGGCAAACCTGCACTATACTTTCCCCTTTTTTTAATGACTATCATGACATACTATGCTATGACTTTATGTATTTTGATGACAACTATACTATGACTTTTCTATGTTCTTTATGACTTTTTGATGATACATTACTACACTCTGAGTTTAATGACTTCATGGCATACTATACTTTGACATTTTTTGGATTCTATTGCTATGACTTTATGTAATGTTTTTATGACGGACTTAAAACTATGACCTTTTTATGACATACTATACTATGACTTTTATGCAATTTATTATGACATGACTTTTTATGATGCTTCATGAAACACTATACTATGACTTTACAGCATCCTACACTCACCTGTAGGATTATTAGAACACCCTACTAATACTGTGTTTTGGCCCCTTTCGCCTTCAGAACTGCCTTAATTCTACGTGGCATTGATTCAACAAGGTGCTGAAAGCATTCTTTAGAAATGTTGGCCCATATTGAGAGATGCATCTTGTAGTTGATGAGATTTGTGGATCACATCCAGGGCACGAAGCTCCCGTTCCCCACATCCCAAAGATGCTCTATTGGTTGAGATCTGGTGACTGGGGGGGCCATTTTAGTACAGTGAACTCATCGTTATGTTCAAGAAACCAATTTGAAATGATTGGAGCTTTGTGACGTGGTGCATATCCTGCTGGAAGTAGCCACAGAGAAGGGGTACTGGGGCCATAAGGGATGGACAGGGTCAGAAACAATGCTCAGGTAGGCCGTGGCATTTAAACCCATGCCCAATGGCACTAAGGGCCTAAGTGTGCCAAGAAACATCCCCCACCCATTACACACACCACCACCGCCGCACAGTGCACATTAAAAAGGCATGATGGATCCATGTTCTCATTCTGTTTCGCCAATTCTGACTCTCCATCTGAAGGTCTCAACAGAAACCGAGACTCATCAGACAAGGACATACAGTTTTTACAGTCTTCAACGGTCCAATTTTGGTGACTCTTGCAAATTGTAGCCTTTTTTTCCTATTTGTAGGGGAGATGAGTGGTACCCGGGGGTCTTCTGCTGTTGTAGCCCATCCCCCCTCAGTTTGTGCGTGTTGTGGCTTTCTGACCTCGGTTATAACGAGTGGTTTATTTCAGTCAAAGTTGCTCTTCTATCAGCTTAATCAGTCGGCCCTTCTCCTCGGACCTCTAGCATCAACCAAGGCATCCCCCCCCTCCCAGGACTGCTGCATGCTGATGTTTTTACCCTTTCATTACACCATTCTTTTTACCCCTAGAAATGGTTGTGGGTGTGAATCCCAGTAACTGAAGCAGTCCGGCCCGTCTGGCACCAACCACACGCCACGCTCAAAATGTCTTAAACCACCTTTCTTTCCCATTCTGACATTCAGTTTGGAGTTCAGGACATGGTCTGGACCAGGTCAGGAGATGTCTGGACCAGTCAGGAGTTCTGGACCAGTCAGGAGATGTCTGGACCAGGTCAGGATTGTCTGGACCAGGTCAGGAGATGGTCTGGACCAGGTCAGGAGATTGTCTGGACCAGGACCAAACCCTAAATTGTATTGAAGCAACTGGCCTGTTGGCTTGGTTGATAGTATATATGCATTATGACCCTGAACATGATGGTGTCCTGATAGCCTGTTGAGGTATGTATACTACTTTGTCATTTTATGCCCTAATAGCAGTGGGGGGGGGGGGCTGGTGGACCTCTGGACAGGTGACATGGACTTTGAATGTATATAGCTCAGTTGTTTTTACACCCTGCACAATACAAGGCATTCTGGTGCTTAATTAGTGACAAAGCTACTAGCACTGATGGCAACGGGGGGGGGGTTTTAATGCAATTTTGTAAACAATTAAGAGCAAAGTCGACTTGTACATTTTTCTAGAAACTCATTAAAATGTTGATGAACGCTGGGGTTTAAGGATTAATGTTACTTGAAGTTTTGGCTTCTATACTATGGTTTTTTACAATGTCTCCGGACGATCTGAGTCCGACCAGCGGCGCCTATGCGTTCCAAAGAGGTCCAGGGTCTTCACCTATAACTAAAAGCTATCGTCCTAAGGCCTGGTGTTAAAGACTTTAGCCACTCCTCGGGGGTGCGGGGGGTGACCGGCGTACTTTAATGGCATACTTATACTTTTTTTTTTTTTTTTTTGTTTTCAATACCTCTTTAAAATGACCTACTTACGATCACCTTACGAAAGCACGCGCGCCAGGCACGGGCACCACGCTTGCGTGTCCGACGGGACCATTTTTACAACATAGCTAGTCCCTTTGCCGATTACATTTAAGCCGACTATAGCTTGACTTTGATGTCCTTTTAGGAACAAGGGCGAAA
>NC_045737.1:34825875-34826018 GCF_008692095.1 Etheostoma spectabile | reverse complement strand
AGTTAGGGACAGACAACCAAAAACGGGGACTGTCCCCTAAATCCGAGGACGTCTGGTCCCCCTAGACCCTAGACCAGACATCCTTGGTGTATCTATCCTTTGTAAATGATAGGTATTTGCAAAATACCAAATCACACATTATA
>NC_045737.1:34814841-34825850 GCF_008692095.1 Etheostoma spectabile | reverse complement strand
CTGTCATCCTCGTTACTTAGCACAGAAGACACAAGATGCCAGAGCACTGTGCAGCATATTCCTGCTCAGATCGGCGGATTTGTTTTTTTTTAATCTTATCTCTTTAACTCTGGTTCTGTTCAATCATTTTGTATCTGTGTTTTGAAAATTGCTACATAAATAAGTTTTGCGAGTTTTAAAGGGAGATTCAACCAAGTAAATGTGCAGTTTAAATAAAAACTGCCACTTTCATTTCATACTGCTACTTTGAATAAGTACTGGTACGCGTGCTTTGTTAGGGAGGCGATTGATGCAGAACAACGTGGTAGTACTGTGTGTGTGTGTGTGTGTGTGACACAGAGAGAGAGACAAATATAAAAAGCTTCAAGTAGACTCTACTAATATAATCCTATTGTGTCTTGTACTTAAATATCTAACTTTACGGTCGCTATCTGTTTCTTCTTCCCTATCATATTTATAATGTGTGATTTGGTATTTTGCAAATACCTATCATTTACAAAGGATAGATACACCAAGGATGTCTGGTCTAGGGTCTAGGGGGACCAGACGTCCTCGGATTTAGGGGACAGTCCCCGTTTTTGGTTGTCTGTCCCTAACTAAATACAGCAGAAAAAAAACTACCTCTGTCCCTGTTCTGTTTTTAAAGACACAACGATTATGTTCCCAGTTTTGATCTCGGACGTCTGGTGAATTTAAATCATATCAGAATATTCTATTACTGTTAAGCCCACTATGAATATTAAAATACGCCTAACCATGTTTCCTGTTTCATAGCTACATGTATGACCTTGGTAGCAAAAAAATTCAGTGAGATTGATTAATTAAACGCGCTGACGGCTCATTTCACCAAACACATTCCACTGAGTGGAGCGGGTGACCGGTCCAAGATGGCGGCCCCACGTCTCGTCAGCGCCAATAGGCAGTAGCGGTCGATGCGGCGTCTAGGCCTACTCTTTACATGTCTATGGTTGTCATTACCCGATGTGAGTCAATAGACAGTTAAAGAAGTGGACCAACAGGTCGCGTTGTTCTGGACGGAGACCAGTGAAGACAAAATCATAGACCGTTAATGTTGATGGACAGAGCATCCGGTTCGGAAAAGTGCAACCCCTGCGGAAGTAACTTAAAGCTGCATTCTATCCATTGTGCCAGATCTTGCGAGACAAATACGCAACCAGGCCTGTGAAAACAGCCCAAAATACCGACTTTTTCTAAGGAGCCCCCTAAGACTGGAAGAGAAAATAAATCAAACTGTGTGCACGGTTTACAATCCATTGTGGACAGATTGGTAAACTGTCCCCACGGTAGACTAGAGTTTATTTATTCCCCCTCCTGAGCTTTAGGACAATGACCACAGAGGGATTTAAACCACCTTTACACATTATTTAACATTAGAAAACTGATGGATTTGAAATATAGACACTTTTTTCACAGTGATTTTGAGTTGTTCTTGTTCCCACGACGGTTGAATCCATTCTTTTCCTCTTTCTCTTTCTCCCAGTCTTTGTTATACTTCTTCCCGTATTCACCCACTTTATCCCGGGATTTATTCCTCCAAACCTCCTCAGTCCACTCACCATCAGTCGCTACTCGCGCGTTTTCCTAACCAGAAACAACAGACCGCCCTGCTCGGCCTCTGTTGGCTGTACTCGTTTCCATCTGGGTCAGAGCCAATAGAAGCAGGAAGTGGGCGGGAAATAACGCTGCTGTCAATGGTGTTTATGTGGAAAGGGGCGGATCGAGAGCGAACCGGCGGAACAAGCTGGGAACAAGCCCAATAGCAACCACACTTTGTGACAAGCCCAAAAAAACCGCAACCCCGACTACAATATCTGTAAGCGACTTTACAAAAACAAGCCCAAGTCGCTTGTAATAAGCGACTTGGCACACTGATTCTATCTGAATTCCTGCAAGGGCGACACCCGTGGTTGCAAAAGGAGGTCGGTTTCTATAGCAGTCTACGGAGAAATGAGCCACTTCTCACTTGATTTATTACCTCAGTAACATCTTCATAATGAGTTTATGGTCTTCTAAGTATTCTGCAACACAGAATGATGTTCATTTTGAAATTACGGTCTTGTTGATTTTAAAATGCTCTGTCCATTAATATTACGGTCTATGAGGAAAATAGAAGCACTCTTCCGGTGAGGGCTAGGCGTTACTGCGCAGCCTCCAACTGAGCTTGACGACGTAGTTGTGACGTGGCAACGTGTCTGAAGCTGTAAGTCTTCTGTAGCTGTGGCAAGAGAATCCAATCATTCCCAGTCAGCACCGAGAGCGCATAGACACAGGGTCATTACTGCTAACTAACAGGCTAGTTACATCATACCGCTAATATAAATAATATCATATTATCACTGTCTATGGTTAACATTAGTAATGAAACCTGAACAGCTGATGTAAGTCAAAAGACTGTCTGCGTGCTTCTCCTGACATTACGGTGATTTGTTGACGCATTTATAGCCTATTTTTACAAAAACGTCTGCTACGAGCCATAACGTAGGGTACAATTTGTAATTTGATTTAGAAACACTATTTACTCCTCAGAATACACTCCTATGGAATCCAAATTCAATAGGAAAGAACTTGCTGGTGAAAATCAGTACAATATGCTAATGAGAGTTCTCTTATGCAGCCATAGAGACGTCTATGACAGTAAACATGGACCTACTGTACATAACGAATTTTGTTCACTGCTGCTTCCATTTAGCAATCAAACACAGCAAAGGCTGTTACTTGAATGGCGTTTTCAAATAACGTTAGCTATCAAAAAATCATAAACGCAAAAACGTTTTGAAATGATTTCCATTGTTGTAATGACAAAAGTTTATTATTTTATGGATTTCAGAATTTTCAGTATGACAGTTATGTGTAAACCGTTAAAATCTGAGCATGCGCAACTCACATCTGCACTCGAGTCACATCGGGTAGTGACAGTCCCTACTAGTTCCCAGCTGGTTTCCAGTGTGGTGTTTACCGAACAGCTGCCTGAGTGGCCTGCCTCTCACCAGATTTGTCTCACAATCACAAACATATTCCTGGCGATTTTCAAATCGTTTCCCAGCTCTGCTGCTGGAAAAGTTTGTCTAAGTAAGCGCCACATCACGCCACCTGCACCACCAAAAAAGATCCAAAAAGAGTATTCGAGTGTTCAAGTTTAGGTCGAGCTGGTTTCGATCTTGTGGCAAAAAGGATACAACAATCCGCAGCTCTAACACGTGAGATATCAAAGATCTAATGATGTTGCTTCCAATCGCGTGTTTTACGTGTTTAAGTCGTCAGCAACCAGGCAACATTTTACTTGGGAACTAAAGCAACTGGTTACCAGGCTTAGTTTTAGAAGTTGTCCAAGATGGCGGCTGGATTTCTCGCGCTCAGCCTGCCAATGCGGCGTCTACTCTTTTATATGTCTATGATGACAACGGCATAACACCGGAAACACTTCCCCATGTTGGAAAACCGGAAAACCTTGTTGTGATGGTAAAACTACACTAGCCACTGTTCAGACGTTATTCCCAGATGTATGTTAAAATAATAAACCATCTACAGAACGAAACCCGAGTCAATGGACTAGAAAACAGTGTTAAAGAATAGTTCTTTAGTGTTACGAAGGGTGAGCATAGCTTACTAAAGAGGCTTCTCGTTAGCTAAGTTAGCTATCAGCTAACTAGCTAAGCTATTTATCACCAACAAACATTAATGGTGAGTAGACTGTTAACTCTTTTATTCTGATTTTGACTTTAGTGAACGACATTCAACACAGTTTGAAATGTGTAGTTACAGTTTCGAGTGTAAAAACCAATGTTAAAAGTCGAAGATTCAAGATTTTTCACGTACGTTCATCTTAACTTTTAGTTCCTTTCATTTATAGAGCACTTTAGAAAGCGAGCTTGTTTTGCTGCAGCATCAAGTTCGTCTTTAACTTCCACTTTATTTTATATATACAGCATCTTTCATGCAGCCAAAGGTGCTTTACAGACTGGTACTTTTATGGGACACTTAAAGTGTGTCTTTGGTACTTTCTTGGTTTATTGTGAAGATTGTCCAAATTGCAGACAATGATATTCTCAGTGGAAATGCTTATTACCTCACAAACATGCCAGTGTTGTAGGCGTTGGGAAATCTGAAACAAAATAATAATGATTTTTAAGTATGCATGGGCTACTTAGGAGCTGTAGCAACAGAAAACTGGTACCGTCATTAGGCAGTGATTGAATAAAGGTTTTGGGCTTGATTGATGTCTGACATGTACAAACTGGACAGTTACTGCATGATGATAGTGTAACTTTAACAAAAAATTGGGACTAAATGTTTAGGGTGAGTTATTTTTATTATTCTCTTGCAATTTAGACAGGTGGATTAAGTGACATAATTGTAGACGAATAGCTGAATAATTAAACTGCACTTCTGAACTGTGAGGTCATTTTGCATGCAGGTAAAAATTTGGCCCTAAAACGGCTGGAGAAGGTTCATCAGAGGTCTTTTCAACATGGACGTCAGCATTGCCGTGTCGT
Organism: Etheostoma spectabile; assembly: GCF_008692095.1. NCBI lineage: Eukaryota > Metazoa > Chordata > Actinopteri > Perciformes > Percidae > Etheostoma > Etheostoma spectabile. The sequence continues at coordinate 34,821,336 of NC_045737.1, read as the reverse complement.
TGATTCGAGGCCAGATGGGTGCCGTGGTTGAGCGAGCAGTGAACGTAGCGGTGGAGACGGTGCTGGCGGAGATGCTCAAAGTGGTTGGAGTCAAATTTGAGGAGCTGAAAGCCCAAGTCGCGCTGATGAAGAGGGACGCCATGACGTTGCAGAGGGAAAAAGCCCAATTAGAGAAGGAGACGGACAACATTCGGGCCAAACTGCGCTACACCGAGCTGAAGCTGAAGTACTACAGGCAAGGAGTGGAGGAGGAGCTGCAGCAGAGAGCCTCGGCCTCCACTCTGGTCCGCATCCACCCGTCCACCTCTCTTCAGGCACAGAGAGGTGGTGCAGGTGTCTTCTCCACTGACACCTCTCCATCATGCTTGACTCAGACCAGGACCTCCGAGGGACCACTGACGAGAAGCAATCAAGGTAATGACCGCGGAAACGAGCAACTCCTACTTAGACGTCCACTCCAATGAGTCTTATTCCTCTCTGTGTTTTTACTCCCAGAATGCACCTCTCCACAGAGCACGAGCAGGCACGCAGTACAAGTGCTCTGTCGTTCAGATGTGGGAGTTGTGAGCAACGATACGTCTGCCTCACTCTCTGTGAACACACAAACAGACTCTTTCAGTAGCAGCACAGGTACGTGTCTGTCTGTCCGTCCGTCCGTCAGAATTAGCGCCATTTACCAGCCACCTGGTAGTATATGCAATTGGCTGGTAGATTAGCTTCAGTCACCAGCCAAAAATCCAACGGTAATCCAACTAGTGACTCATTCACACAACAACATTCGCCGTAACTAAGTACAAGCCAAGCTATACTGTATATTTTCTGTCATCCGAGGAGGGTAAAAAAATATAATCAAGGATAACTGGACTTGTTTAAGGTCAAGGTTTCAAAATCCTTAACCAAGTCCAGTTGCCCTGGATTTTTAACCCTCCTTAAATAACTATGATCTGGATTACTGAGAACTTTTCACAGGCATAAAGTAAAACGTCTACTCTACTCCATTTCAGAAGCAGATATTGTGCTTCTCATGTCACTACATTTATTTGAATATTTACTCGCTACTTTGAAGATAAATAATACAAAACTTAATCAACAAATACATGTTGATGTAATATTATAGATTCTAACTTTAACTTGATTGTTCTCCGGCGTGAAATTAACAAACTACAGTAAAGTAATGTATCAAGGAATTTAATCCAATAACTGATAATTGTTATGAAATTGGGCCACTCAGCATAATGAGTACTTTTACTTTTGGTACTTTTATGTGAATTTTGATGCCAATCTTTGCTCTTTTTCTTCTGTAACATTTTGAATGCAGGTCCTTTTTAAAGTAGTATTGCTACTTTACCTCAAGTTCAAGATCTGAGTTCATCTTCCACCTCTGCCTAAAGTAAAACTCAGGTGGAAATGCATGGCTCCAGGTCAGGCTTTAGTCAACAAAAAACAATGCTTATTCATTTATTATTGAACTATTGTAGTTATGGCTCACTAAATCACATCTTGCTTGTGTCTTCAGTAATTAAACTGTGGGTAAACGTTGCATGGTTTGCCTTTTCTTCACTCTTTAAATTAGAGCTAGGCCAATAATATAGGCTTATTGCAGGAGGGTATCAGTGTTCATGTTGGCTGACGAGTAACAACAATTTTAAGTAAAAAGGTGTAAAAGATACAGTATGTTTGAGGTAAACTATAAACAATGTCTCCATTACAGTTTTTCCACCAGAGAGAACTCATTCACACATTCTCTGTTGTGGTCACAACATAGGAAAAACTGCTGAGAACGTTGCACATGCATTGACAAAACAACCATTGTTGCTACCGTGTATCTCTGTTTTTGCAGTTTTTATCCGTCCCACAGAGCGAGACACAGAACAGAGAAAGGATCAGGAGGACGACTGCGAGTGGACCCTCACTCAGCAGCCATATACAGAAGGTGTGGACGCTGCCGAGGTCCCGCCTACGGTCCAGGCCCTGACTCTGGACCCGGGCCAGCAGTCAGCCGCTGATTCGTTGTCCCCTTATGGTTCCACGCAGGCCGATAGCTCCACTCTGACGTCCTCTGCTCCACAGGTGGCAACACGCACTCACGCGTACGCACACCCTACTGAAATGGGCATACCTGCTTCCCGATTGACCTCTGGCCTCTTTTAAAATGAGGACAAAGAGAAAAGGCTAACTCGAGTACTTCATTTGTAGTAGGAGAACACAGTAGTCTGCACTTGCTGAGAAATACAGTGTGTGTTGTGAAGATGATAGTCTTAATTAGCTTTCTATCTAGCTCATTTGGCGATGGCTGGAATTTAACAGAAGTTCGTTAATATAAAAAGGGTATGTACTTAAGCTTTAAGATTAAAGACAGCATATTTGATTATAAGTTATTTGTGTAAGTAAGCCTAATACTTTAGTTACATGTTATGTGACTAAATGTAACTGGTAATCATTGAGCAAGTGGAAGTCAAAAATATTGCTGTGACTGTTATTTATAATATGTTCTCATAGTTATAATAATAATAATAATAATAATAAATACTGTGTAGTGCTCATCATAGAAAATGTGCGCTTCACAGAATGAAACATGCAAAAATATAACTGAATAGAGTCCAACAGAGAGACAGTGGACCGGGAGATTTTAGTTAGTGTCCTGGAGTGTGCCAGAAACTATTAAAATTGTGTGTGTCTGGTAAGAATAACCTCAGTAACCCAAACACAATACCACAATAAGTACTGACACAATAAGTACTGACACAATAACACCCCTAGGCTGACTGCTACAGAAAAGTACTGAACGGAGTAAAGAAACCAGTACACGTATAGTCCTTCTAACCTAAAGGTCTCTAGTGGTGGTGCTGCTGCATTGTCCTTTGATTTCTCACCACAGTCCTAAAGTCCCAGTTGTCCTCTGTTGTAATGCAGGTGAAGCAGGAGGCCCATGAGGAGGAGGAGGAGCAGGAGGAGGTGATCTGTATCAAGGAGGAGCCAGAAGAAGAGCAGGAGGTGATGTCCACCCTTCTGCTGGACTGCCAGGTGCAGCAGGGCTATCGTCCAGATTCAGAGGTAAAGCTAGTGCTGAATACCAAATCTGACAAAACCAAGTCGGCACAGAAATTCTTGTGAAAGTGTTCTTTCCAAATTGTTAAGAACGGAATGTTTTTGTTTTCTTAATTTACAAAGAAAGTTGTTTTTAAGAACCTGAAAAGAGGAGAACAGAGCACTGTGTGTTAGTCCCCCTGAAATAAAAGTGGAAGTTTCTTTTTGAGGCAACGTTTTTGCACCAGCAGGGGCAAATCTGCCAGTGATGAAGAACCATCATTGGCAATTTCTACACCCATGTGGGATAGAAAATCAATCCAAGAGAATTAAGATACACTATTACGAGATAAACGACTCAGAGAGTGCACAGTTCAGAATGATCTGTCAAAGAGAGTGCATGCTTTTCGGTTCCTCCAGGCTCAAAAGTCAGTGACGGAGTGGTCTGGCCTTCCAGCAAGCCAGAGGAATCACACCGCAGCCTTCAGCTCAGCCCGACCAACCACCTGTGAGTACATCTGTGTGAGTGGGCAGATGTCATGCTTCTGAGTTTATACTATTTGGCTAGATTTTGAGTACAATTTCTTGCATTTTCAGGAATGAATGCAAAGGTGGGGTTTCCCTACTTATGCCCCCTGGCCAAAAACTATAATAACTGGAGGCCCACATTGATTATATAAATCAGAAAACTGATACATTGATCTACCACTAGTCTATACTGTAATTTGTTTAATTAAAAAAAGCCCCACCACTGCAAACCTCTTCTTGTGTGTGCTCTTAGATGGGACGCCTCAGTCGGGGGCCTCCCTGCAATCAATGGTGGCTTTGCCATCTGGCATCCCACCTCGCCAGGCGGTGCGGCCCTGGACTAAAGACCTCAGCCTTTATGAAGAGTACAAACTGCGCAGGAATGAGCTCCGTAGGCGAAGCATCAACAAACGCAGAGAGCTGGAGAAAACGCTGCCTCAGCCGCTGCTGGCAGATCTGGTTAGTCAGCCTTAGTGTTTATGGCAGACTCTGTCCTTACATATACTAATCTACGTGACCCATACACATCAATAGCGTTTCAAGATTGTAGTGTTTAAAGTGGCATTTTCTGTCAAAGCGCTTCTTACAGTCACCTCTGATGAATGCAAAGTACGATGATTTTGTTGTGCTGAAGGTGCGAGAGCGTCGAGAGAAGACCAGACTGCGGGTCGCCAGATGGAGGGCAAAAAGGAAACTACAGGCCTGTATTAACCAGACTCAGGTTAGTAATGGGGTTGTTGTTTTTTTCACAGAAAGGAGTATATGATGTAGAGAAAGACGATGAGTTAGAGATGATAATATGATCTCATACAACGTTACCCAAGTGCTTTCAGTGACTACTCTCACGCTAGTAAGTGATACCTTCACTAACACAACAGCAGCAGATTAGACATTAGCTAATGGCTCAGTGTCTGCTACATGGTTTAGTTTTTAATAAAGAACACATAACCTGCTAACCTACAGAACTCATAAGCCACAAGGATCATTTGCATAGAAGGAACAGTCCTTTATAATATCATCATCATTCTGTCATTTTTGTCTTGCTCCTTCTTAGGCTCTAGGTGGCGCAGCAGGTCTTTCTCAAGCTGGCTTTCCCAACAGCAGCCAGCATCAGCAACTCAGAGTTACCTGTGGTAAGAGGCACTGGAGCTACTTTTTGTCAACTGTTATGTCCCAGTTGTCACTTGCTTGTGTCATTCCTCACAGAATTGAATTGAATTTGAAGCAGAGTACTTTGGCAACGTGCAGAACCTCCCTTTTATAAAGGCCACTTTTAAGTGAGGCTGCTGTTGTCGTTTAGTAACTGTATTGAACCCGAGATGAGATGTGTCACAATCAGATTTAGGGTTAACAGATAAAAACTAGTGATCACTTCAGTCTTGCACAAGTTTTGTTTTAACTGTAGAAACATTAGCAAATAACTCCATTCAGAAAAACGTGTGAGGAAAACCCCGTTTTATGGCTTTCTCTAGTATTACTTTTTATTTACATGGTTATGACTTACTTTTTATGACCTACAATACTTTGATTTTTTTATGACTTATATGGCAAACTGCACTATTACTTTCCCTTTTTTTAATGACTTATCATGACATACTATGCTATGACTTTATGTAATTTTGATGACAAACTATACTATGACTTTTACTATGTTCTTTTATGACATTTTTGATGACATACATTACTACACTCTGAAGTTTAATGACTTTCATGGCATACTATACTTTGACATTTTTTGGATTCTATATGCTATGACTTTATGTAATGTTTTTATGACACGGTACTAATACTATGACCTTTTTATGACATACTATACTATGACTTTTTATGCAATTTATTATGACATATGACTTTTTTATGACTTTCATGAAACACTATACTATGACTTTTACAGCATACTACACTCACCTGTAGGATTATTAGGAACACCATACTAATACTGTGTTTGGCCCCCTTTCGCCTTCAGAACTGCCTTAATTCTACGTGGCATTGATTCAACAAGGTGCTGAAAGCATTCTTTAGAAATGTTGGCCCATATTGAGAGGATAGCATCTTGTAGTTGATGGAGATTTGTGGGATCACATCCAGGGCACGAAGCTCCCGTTCCACCACATCCCAAAGATGCTCTATTGGTTGAGATCTGGTGACTGGGGGGGCCATTTTAGTACAGTGAACTCATCGTTATGTTCAAGAAACCAATTTGAAATGATTGGAGCTTTGTGACGTGGTGCCATTACGCGGAAGTGGCCATACAGAGAAGGGGTACATGGGGGCCATAAAGGGATGGACATGGTCAGAAACAATGCTCAGGTAGGCGTGGCATTAAACCATGCCAATGGCAATAAGGGGCCTAAAGTGTGCCAAGAAAACATCCCCCAACACATTACAACCACACCCACCAGCCTGCACAGTGGTACAAGGCATGATGGATCCATGTCTCATTCTTGTTTACCAAAATCTGACTCTACATCTGAAAGTTCTCAACAGAAACCGAGACCTACAGACCAGGACATTTTTACAGTTTCAACGGTCCAATTTTGGTGAGCTCTTGCAAATTGTAGCCTTTTTTCCTATTTGTGTGGAGATGAGTGGTACCCGGGGGGGGTCTTTGCTGTTGTAGCCCATCCCCCCTCAGGTGGTGCGTGTTGTGGCTTTGGCACTCGGTTAAACGAGTGGTTATTTCAGTCAAGTTGTTCTATCAGTTAAACAGTCTGGCCCATTCTCCTCGGACCTTAGATAAAGGCATTTCCCCCCCCCTCCCAGGACTGTGCATGCTGGATGTTTTTACCCTTAACACCATTCTTTGTAAACCCTAGAAATGGTTGTGGGTGTGAATCCCAGTAACTGAGCAGTCCGGCCCGTCTGGCACCAACAACCACGCCACGCTCAAAATGTCTTAAACCACCTTTCTTTCCCATTCTGACATTCAGTTTGGAGTTC
>NC_045737.1:34806601-34814816 GCF_008692095.1 Etheostoma spectabile | reverse complement strand
CGAACCCATCTTCTGAACTGGTCCCGACCATCTCCTGACCTTGTCGGCGACCATCTTCTGACCTGGTCAGACCATCTCCACTGACCTGGTCCAACCAACTCCTGACCTGGTCACCTGACTGTCCAGACATCTCCTGACCTGGTCCAGACCATCTCCTGACCTGGTCCAGAACATCTCCTGACCTGGTCCAGACCAACTCCCTGACCTGAGTCACAGACCACAATCTCCTGACGCTGGTCCAGAACCGACTCTGACTTGGTCCGTCCAGACAATCTCCTGACCCTGTGTCCAGACCTCTCAAGCCTTAGGTCCAGGACAATCTCCGGACGCTGGTCCAGGACAACTCCTGACCTGGTCCAGACCATCTCCTGACCTGCTGGTCCAGCCAATGGTATACAGTCTGGACCAGGTCAGGAGATGGTCTGGACCAGGTCAGGAGATTGTCTGGACCAGGACCAAACCCCTAAATGTATTGAAGCAACTGCCATGTGATTGGTTGATTAGATAATTGCATTAAATCTTAGCTAAGTTAGCTATCAGCTAACTAGCTAAGCTATTATATCACCAACAAACATTAATGGAGTAGACTGTTAACTCTTTTATTCTGATTTTGACTTTAGTGAACGACACTTCAACACAGTTTGAAATGTGTATTACAGTTTCGAGGTAAAAACCAATGTTAAAAGTCGAAGATTCAAGATTTTTCACGTACGTTCACTCTAACTTTTAGTTCCTTTCATTTTAGAGCACTTTAGAAGCGAGCTTGTTTTGCTGCAGCATCAAGTTTCGCTTTAACTTCCACTTTATTTTATATAACAGCATCTTTCATGCAGCCAAAGGCTTTACAGACTGGTACTTTTTATGGACACTTAAAGTGTGTCTTTGGTACTTTCTTGGTTTATTGTAGAGATTGTCCAATTGCGACAATATATTCTCAGTGGAAATGCTTATTACCTCACAAACATGCCAGTGTTGTAGGCGTTGGGAAATCTGAAACAAAATAATAATGATTTTTAAGTATGCATGGGCTACTTAGGAGCTGTAGCAACAGAAAACTGGTACCTCACTTAGGCAGTGATTAATAAAGGTTTGGGCTTGATTGATGTCTGACATGTACAAACTGGACAGTTACTGCATGATGATGTGAACTTTCAAAAAATTGGGACTAAATGTTTAGGGTGAGTTATTTTTATTATTCTCTTGCAATTTAACAGGTGTATTAGTGACATAATTGTAGACGAATAGCTGAATATTAAACTGCACTTCTGAACTGTGAGTCATTTTCATGCAGGTAAAAATTTGGCCCTAAAACTGCTGGAGAAGGTTCATCAAGGTCTTTTCACATGGACGTCAGCATTGCCGTTCGTTGATTCGAGGCCAGATGGGTGCCGTGGTTGACGCGCAGTGAACGTAGCGGTGGAGACGGTGCTGGCGGAGATGCTCAAAGTGGTTGGAGTCAAATTGAGGAGCTGAAAGCCCAGTCGCGCTGATGAAGAGGGACGCCATGACGTTGCAGAGGGAAAAAGCCCAATTAGAGAAGGAGACGGACAACATTCGGGCCAAACTGCGCTACACCGAGCTGAAGCTGAAGTACTACACAGGCAAGAGTGGAGGAGAGCTGCAGCAGAGAGCCTCGGCCTCCACTCTGGTCCGCATCCACCGTCCACCTCTCTTCAGGCACAGAGAGGTGGTGCAGGTGTCTTCTCCACTGACACCTCTCCATCATGCTTGACTCAGACCAGGACCTCCGAGGGACCACGGACAGAAGCAATCAAGTAATGACCGCGGAAACGAGCAACTCCTACTTAGACGTCCCTCCAATGAGTCTTATTCCTCTCTGTGTTTTTACTCCCAGAATGCACCTCTCCACAGAGCACGGCAGGCACGCAGTACAAGTGCCTGTCGTTCAGATTGGGAGTTGTGAGCAACGATCGTCTGCCTCACACTCTCTGTAACACACAAACAGACTCTTTCAGTAGCAGCACAGGTACGTGTCTGTCTGTCCGTCCGTCCGTCAGAATTAGCGCCATTTACCAGCCACCTGGTAGTATATGCAATTGGCTGGTAGATTAGCTTCAGTCACCACCAAAAATCCAACGGTAATCCAACTAGTGACTCATTCACACAACAACATTCGCCGTAACTAAGTACAAGCCAACTATACTGTATATTTTCTGTCATCCGAGGAGGGTAAAAAAATATAATCAAGGATAACTGGACTTGTTAAGGTCAAGGTTTCAAAATCCTTAACCAAGTCCAGTTGCCCTGGATTTTTAACCCTCCTTAAATACTATGATCTGGATTACTGAGACTTTTCACAAGTATGTAAAACGTTCTACTCTACTCCATTTCAGAAGCATATATGTGCTTCTCATGTCACTACATTTATTTGAAATTTACTCGCTACTTTGAAGATAATAATACAAAACTAATCAACAAATACATGTTGATGTAATATTATAGATTCTAACTTTAACTTGATTGTTCTCGTCCGGCGTAGAATTAACAAACTACAGTAAAGTAAGTATACAAGGAATTTAATAATCCATACACTGATAATTGTTATGAAATTGGGCCACTCAGCATAATGATCTTTTACTTTTGGTACTTTTATGTGAATTTTGATGTGCCAATCTTTTCTTTTTTCTTCTGTAACATTTTGAATGCAGGTCCTTTTTAAAGGTATGCTACTTTACCTCAAGTTCAAGATCTGAGTTCATCTTCCACCTCTGCCTAAAGTAAACTCAGGTGGAAATGCTTGGCTCCAGGTCAGGCTTTAGTCACAAAAAACAATGCTTATTCATTTATTATTGAACTATTGTAGTTATGGCTCACTAAATCACATCTTGCTTGTGTCTTCAGTATTAAACTGTGGGTAAACGTTGCATGGTTTGCCTTTTCTTCACTCTTTAAATTAGAGCTAGGCCAATAATATAGGCTTATTGCAGGAGGTATCAGTGTTCATGTTGCTGACGAGTAACAACATTTTAAGTAAGGTTGTAAAGATACAGTATGTTTGAGGTAAACTATAAACAATGTCTCCATACAGTTTTTCCACCAGAGAGAACTCATTCACATTCTCTGTTGTGGTCACAACATAGGAAAAACTGCTGAAACGTTGCACATGCATTGACAAAACAACCATTGTTGCTACCGTGTATCTCTGTTTTTGCAGTTTTTTACCGTCCCACAGAGCAGACACGACAGAGAAAGGATCAGGAGGACGACTGCGAGTGGACCCTCACTCAGCAGCCATATACAGAAGGTGTGGACGCTGCCGAGTCCCGCCTACGGTCCAGGCCCGACTCTGGACCCGGGCCCAGTCAGCCGCTGATTCGTTGTCCCCTTATGGTTCCCGCAGGCCGATAGCTCCACTCTGACGTCCTCTGCTCCACAGGTGGCAACACGCACTCACGCGTACGCACACCCTACTGAAATGGGCATACCTGCTTCCCGATTGACCTCTGGCCTCTTTTAAAATGAGGACAAAGAGAAAAGGCTAACTCGAGTACTTCATTTGTAGTAGGAGAAACACAGTAGTCTGCACTTGCTGAGAAATACAGTGTGTGTTGTGAAGATATAGTCTTAATTAGCTTCTATCTAGCTCATTGGCGATGGCTGGAATTTAACAGAAGTTCGTTAATATAAAAAGGGTAGTACTTAAGCTTTAAGATTAAGACAGCTATTTGATTTAATTATATTTGTGTAAGTAAGCTAATACTTTAGTTACATGTTATGTGACTAAAGTAACTGGTAATCATTGAGCAAGTGGAAGTCAAATTTGCTGTGACTGTTATTTATATATGTTCTCATAGTTATAATAATAATAATATATAATAAATACTGTGTAGTGCTCATCATAGAAAATGTGCGCTTCACAGAATGAAACATGCAAAAATATAACTGAATAAGTCCAACAGAGAGACAGTGGACCGGAGATTTTAGTTAGTGTCCTGGAGTTGCCAAAACTATTAATTGTGTGTGTCTGGTAAGAAATAACCTCTAACCCAAACACAATACCACAATAAGTACTGACACAATAAGTACTGACACAATAACACCCCTAGGCTGACTGCTACAGAAAAGTACTGAACGGAGTAAGAAACCATTACACGTATAGTCCTTCTAACCTAAGGTCTCTATTGGTGGTGCTGCTGCATTGTCCTTTGATTTCTCACCACAGTCCTAAAGTCCCGTTGTCCTCTGTTGTAATGCAGGTGAAGCAGAGGCCCATGAGAGGAGGAGCAGGAGGAGGTATCTGTATCAAGGAGGACCAGAAGAAGAGCAGATGATGTCCACCCTTCTGCTGGACTGCCAGGTGCACAGGGCTTCGTCCAGATTAGAGGTAAAGCTAGTGCTGAATCCAAATCTGACAAAACCAAGTCGGCACGAAATTCTTGTGAAGGTGTTCTTTCCAAATTGTTAAGAACGAATGTTTTTTTTTTCTTAATTTACAAGAAAGTTGTTTTTAGAACCTGAAAAGAGGAGAACAGAGCACTGTGTGTTAGTCCCCCTGAAATAAAAGTGGAAGTTTCTTTTTGAGGCAACGTTTTTGCACCAGCAGGGCAAATCTGCCAGTGATGAAGAACCATCATTGGCAATTTCTACACCATGTGGGATAGAAAATCAATCCAAGAGAATTAAGATACACTATTACGAGTATAACGACTCAGAGAGTGCACAGTTCAGAATGATCTGTCAAAGAGAGTGCATGCTTTTCGGTTCCTCCGTCAAAGTCAGTGACGGAGTGGTCTGGCCTTCCAGCAAGCCAGAGGAATCACACCGCAGCCTTCAGCTCAGCCCGACCAACCACCTGAGTACATCTGTGTGAGTGGGCAGGTCATGCTTCTGAGTTTATACTATTTGGCTAGATTTTGAGTACAATTTCTTGCTTTTCAGGAATGAATGCAAAGGTGGGGTTTCCCTACTTATGCCCCTGGCCAAAAACTATAATAACTGGAGGCCCACATTGATTATATAATCGAAAACTGATACATTGATCTACCACTAGTCTATACTGTAATTTGTTTAATTAAAAAAGCCCCACCACTTGCAAACTCTTCTTGTGTGTGCTCTTAGATGGGACGCCTCAGTCGGGGCCTCCCTCAATCAATGGTGGCTTTGCCATCTGGCATCCCACCGCGCAGGCGGTGCGGCCCTGGACTAAAGACCTCACCTTTATGAAGAGTACAAACTGCCAGGAATGAGCTCCGATGCGAAGCCATCAAAACAACGCGAGAGCTGGAGAAAAACCTTGCCTCAGCCGCTGCTGGCAGATCTGGTTAGTCAGCCTTAGTGTTTTGGCAGACTCTGTCCTTACATATACTAATCTACGTGACCCATACACATCAATAGCGTTTCAAGATTGTATGGTTTAAAGTGGCGTTTCTGTCAAGCGCTTCTACAGTCACCTCTGATGAATGCAAAGTACGATGATTTTGTTGTGCTGAAGGTGCGAGAGCGTCGAGAAGACCAGACTGCGGGTCGCCAGATGAGGGCAAAAGGAAACTACAGGCCTGTATTACCAGACTCAGTGTAGTAATGGGGTTGTTGTTTTTTTTCACAGAAAGGAGTATATGATGTAGAGAAGACGATGAGTTAGAGATGATAATATGATCTCATACAACGTTACCCAAGTGCTTTCAGTGACTACTCTCACGCTAGTAAGTGATACCTTCACTAACACAACAGCAGCAGATTAGACATTAGCTAATGGCTCAGTGTCTGCTACATGGTTTAGTTTTTATAAAGAAACACTAACCTGCTAACCTACAGAACTCATAAGCCACAAGGATCATTTCATAGAAGGAACAGTCCTTTATAATATCATCATCATTCTGTCATTTTTGTCTTGCTCCTTCTTAGGCTCTAGGTGGCGCAGCAGGTCTTTCTCAAGCTGGCTTTCCCAACAGCACCAGCACAGCAACTCAAGAGTACCTGTGTAAGAGGCACTGGAGCTACTTTTTGTCAACTGTTATGTCCCAGTTGTCACTTGCTTGTGTCATTCCTCACAGAATTGAATTGAATTTGAAGCAGAGTACTTTGGCAACGTGCAGAACCTCCCTTTTATAAGGCCACTTTTAAGTGAGGCTGCTGTGTCGTTGTAACTGTATTGAACCGACGATGATTTGTCACAATCAGATTTAGGGTTAACAGATAAAAACTAGTGATCACTTCAGTCTTGCACAAGTTTTTTTTTAACTGTAGAAACATTAGCAAATAACTCCATCAGAAAACGTGTGAGGAAAACCCCGTTTATGGCTTTCTCTAGTATTACTTTTATTTACATGGTTATGACTTACTTTTTATGACCTACAATACTTTGATTTTTTATGACTTATATGCAAACTGCACTATTACTTTCCCTTTTTTTAATGACTTTCATGACATACTATGCTATGACTTTATGTAATTTTGATGACAAACTATACTATGACTTTCTATGTTCTTTTATGACATTTTTGTGACATACATTACTACACTCTGAAGTTTAATGACTTTCATGCTCAACATACTTTGACATTTTTTGGATCTATAGCTATGATTATGTAATGTTTTTATGACACGTACTATACTATGACCTTTTTATGACATACTATACTATGACTTTTTATGCAATTTATTATGACATGACTTTTTTATGACTTTCATGAACACTATACTATGACTTTACAGCATACTACACTCACCTGTAGGATTATTAGACCCATACTAATACTGTGTTTGGCCCCTTCGCCTTCAGAACTGCCTTAATTCTACGTGGCATTGATTCAACAAGGTGCTGAAAGCATCTTTAGACTGTTGGCCCATATTGAGAGGATAGCATCTTGTAGTTGATGGAGATTTGTGGGATCACATCCAGGGCACGAAGCTCCCGTTCCACCACATCCCAAAGATGCTCTATTGGTTGAGATCTGGTGCTGGGGGGGCCATTTTAGTACAGTGAACTCTCGTTTGTTCAGAAACCAATTTGAAATGATTGGAGCTTTGTGACGTGGGGCTTATCCTGCGGAAGTAGCCATCAGAGAAGGGGTACATGGGCCATAAAGGGATGGACATGGTCAGAAACAATGCTCAGGTAGGCCGTGGCATTTAAACCATGCCCAATGGCACTAAGGGGCCTAAAGTGTGCCAAGAAAACATCCCCCACACCACATTCACCACCACCACCAGCCTGCACATGGTAACAAGGCATGATGGATCCATGTTCTCTTCTGTTTACGCCAAATTCTGACCTCTACCATCTGAAGGTCTCAACAGAAACCGAGACTCATCAGACCCGGCACATTTTTACAGTCTTCAACGGTCCAATTTTGGTGAGCTCTTGCAAATTGTAGCCTTTTTTCCTATTTGTGTGAGATGATGGTACCCGGGGGGTCTTCTGCTGTTGTAGCCCATCCCCCCTCGGTTGTGCGTGTTTGGGCTTTGCTGACCTCGGTTATAACGAGTGGTTTATTTCAGTCAAAGTTCTCTTCTATCACTTAATCATGGCCCATTCTCCTCCGGACCTCTAGCATCAACAAGGCATTTCCCCCCCCCTCCCAGGACTGCTGCGCTGGATGTTTTTACCCTTTACAACCATCTTTGTAAACCCTAGAAATGGTTGGGGTGTGAATCCCAGTAACTGAGCAGTCCGGCCCTCTGGCACCAACAACCACCACGCTCAAAATGTCTTAAACCACCTTTCTTTCCCATTCTGACATTCAGTTTGGAGTTCAGGACATGGTCTGGACCAGGTCAGGAGATTGTCTGGACCAGGTCAGGAGATTGTCTGGACCAGGTCAGGAGATTGTCTGGACCAGGTCAGGAGATGGTCTGGACCAGGTCAGGAGATTGTCTGGACCAGGACCAAACCCCTAAATGTATTGAAGCAACTGCCATGTGATTGGTTGATTAGATAATTGCATTAATGAGAAATTGAACAGGTGTTCCTAATAATCCTTTAGGTGAGTGTATACTACTTTGTCATTTTTATGACATAATATACATACTTTATATATACTTTTTTTTACACCATACAATACAAGGATTTTTTTTATGAAAGACTAACTATGACATTTAGGACATTTTTCATGAGATTCTACACTCTGACATTTATGACTTTTTGGCTTACTATACTATGTTTTTATGTCTCACTATACTATGACCTTTTTTTAAAGACTTTTTTTACGACTTATGGCATACTATAACTTTTTTTTTTTTTTTTTGTTTAATC